>NC_049994.1:17053635-17191692 GCF_000003815.2 Branchiostoma floridae | reverse complement strand
CTAACCTCCTACAAATAGTCTCTTCTATTAGCAAAATAAGTTTTCCCCAGTTCAAGTGTTTATAGATGTAAGTAGCTGTAGCACTCCTAAACATACATAAAATAAATTTCCATGTAGTTGATGGAGGCTGGACCGACTGGAGCCCATGGTCCGCCTGCAGCGTGACGTGTGGAGTTGGTGAGCAGACTCGGGACCGAACCTGCACCAATCCTGCACCAGCTAACGGCGGGGCGGAGTGTGACGGACTGACTCAGGAGACACAATCATGCGACACGATGGTTTCCTGTCCAGGTAACTCTAAAGTTAGATATTATATTAACCTCCTACAAGTAGTCTCCTATATCAGCAAAATAAGTTTTCCCCCGGTTCAAGTCTTTATAGATACAAGTCAATGAGTAGTTGTATACGTAGCACTCCTGAACATACTTCCAGTTTGTTCCAGCAATCAGCAAAAAGTATAAATATTATACTATATAAACCCCCTACAATTAGTCTCCTAATATTTAGCAAAATAAGTTTTCCCCCGGATCAAGTCTTTATAGATGCAAGCAGCTGTAGCATACTTCCAGTATGTTCCAGCAAACCTGAAAGTTGTTTTCCATGTAGTTGATGGCGGCTGGACTGACTGGAGTCCATGGTCCGCCTGCAGCGTGACGTGTGGAGTCGGTACGCAGACTCGGGACCGGAGCTGC
Organism: Branchiostoma floridae; assembly: GCF_000003815.2. Taxonomy (NCBI): domain Eukaryota; kingdom Metazoa; phylum Chordata; class Leptocardii; order Amphioxiformes; family Branchiostomatidae; genus Branchiostoma; species Branchiostoma floridae. Next base: position 17,191,000 of record NC_049994.1, on the reverse strand, counting down.
ACCAATCCTGCACCAGCTCACGGCGGGGTGAAGTGTGATGGACGATCCGATCAGGAGACACAAGCATGCGACACAGGGGTGTCCTGTCAAGGTAACTCTAAAGTATAAATATCATACCAACCTCCTACAAGTAGTCTTCTATATTAGCAAAATAAGTTTTCCCCCGGTTCAAGTCTTTATAGATGCACGTCGAGGAGTAGCCCTCACAGTAGTGCTCCTATCCAGGTAACTCTAACGCATAAATTAAACCTCTTACAACAAGTAGCCTCCTCTAGTATAAGCAATATAAGTTCTCCCCAGTTCAAGTCTTTATAGATGCAAGTCGATGAGTAGCTGTAGCACTCCTGAGCATACTTCCAGTTTGTTCCAGCAAACCTGAAAGATGTTTTCCATGTAGTTGATGGCGGCTGGTCTGACTGGAGCCCATGGTCCGCCTGCAGCGTGACGTGTGGAGTTGGTGAGCAGACTCGGGACCGAAGCTGCACCAACCCTGCACCAGCTCACGGCGGGGCGGAGTGTGACGGACTGGATCAGGAGACACAAGCATGCGACACGACGGTTTCCTGTCCAGGTAACTGTAATGTATAAATGTTATACTAACCTTCTACAAGTAGTCTCCTATATCAGCAATATAAGTTCCCCCCAGTTCAAGTCTTTATAGATGCAAGTCGATGAGTAGCGTTAGCACTCCTGAACATACTTCCAGCTTGTTCCAGCAAACCTGATACTAGTAGTTATTTTCCATGTAGTTGATGGCGGCTGGACTGACTGGAGCCCATGGTCCGCCTGCAGCGTGACGTGTGGAGTTGGTACGCAGACTCGGGACCGAAGCTGCACCAATTCTGCACCAGCTCACGGCGGGGCGGAGTGTGATGGAGATGCTGATGAGACACAAGAGTGCGACTCCGGAGTTTCCTGTCCAGGTAACTCTTTTTTCTATTGTTGTTCATGTATTTGTATTTCTAAGGTGTCATCTGTTCAATATCTTTGAATTTACATCAATGGAAAAGGCAAAGATATATAGTGCATATGCCATTTCGAATCAAATACTCATTTCATTGAATATGTTTTATTAAACTTTCTAAATCTGCATTAAAACAGAAGATCATAGACATAATAATAATAGTATTCATGTGCCATTATAGCTAGCCATTTTTAAGCCCTTGATAAGAAAATCAGAATTTTGGCGACGCCTAAAGGGCTAGCCTGATTCCTATAGTAGTCTTGTATTAAAATGCTTTGCTTTTAGTCTGTTTCAGACTTATTGACTCTGCTTTCCATGTAGTTGATGGCGGCTGGTCTGACTGGAGCCCATGGTCCGCCTGTAGCGTGACGTGTGGAGTTGGTGAGCAGACTCGGGACCGAAGCTGCACCAACCCTGCACCAGCTCACGGCGGGGCGGAGTGTGACGGACTGGATCAGGAGACACAAGCATGTAACACGATGGTGTCCTGTCCAGGTAACTCTCAAGTATAAATTAAACCTCTTACAACAAGCAGCCTCCTCTAGTTATATTTCAGCCATATCATAGGTATGGTGAAATATATTATACATTCGTAATTCCTGTCAAATCGTCGTTCCTTAACCGAATGACCTGAAATTTGACACAAAGGTAGAGTCGGCCAATACCCTTAGGTGTCATTTTTTTCATATCTGCATTTAAAATGATTTTATTGAGGTTTTTGGCAATTTTTATGTATATTTTGGTCCCCTGTACCCTTGTATTACAGCCGAATGACCTGAAATTTGGCACAGAGGTGCCTTGATCACATACCTATATAGATCCAATAACAGTTTTGGCATACGGTACAACGAAATGCTTAATGTTGCAATTTGTGGCCATTTTTAATACACAAAATGACATTTTTGGCTCCTGTGCCCTCGTTTTACAACTAAATGACCTGAAACTTGGCATAGGGATGCCATCCACGTGCGCATATGGATACAATAACAATTTTGGTACACAGCACAACAAAATGCTTAATTTTGCGATTTTCTGGCCATTTTTGACAAAAATTGGACATTTTTGCCTCCTGTACCCTCGTTTTACAACCAAATGACCTGAAATTTGGTAAAGGGATGCTTTAGATATTTATTCAAATGACCAGTGCATAATATTTGGCATGAACCACTTAAAATGATATATTTGAGGATTTTTTTTGGTAATTTTCCAATGGCCAAAGGGGTCATAACTCAAGGTCAACGATCTCATGGTCGTTGAACCCCACCTTAAGACTGCACGTGCACGGCTAAAGTGCGATTAATAGAAGTGATTTATAAGCAGAAGTGTTCCTTTTTTGCACATGGGTGATTTTGGAACAGTCTATTGCTGCATGGAGAGGGAGATGGCTGAAATATGCTGCATTTGCTCTCAAGCAAATGTCGGCCTTTCTAGTTAATGTAGATACTTTCTGGTATAATTTCGACGTATTTCTTTATGATTTGTAACTTATTTGACAGTATCTAATCATGTGTGGCGTAATGGCATAGCATATATTCTGACTTATTTGAATTGTTAAATTGTATAGTTTTACATTGTATGTACTTAAACCTTTGATTTATCTAGTTTGCGGGGGTGGGGGCGGCAGGAAAAGCCACATAGCACCTTCTTCTGTAATATTGTTTGTTTTAATTGTATAATGATTATGCAAAAGAGAAACATCACCAAAAGAAAACTTCTCTCGCAGAAAGGAGGACCACTGGAACTACAGGTGCGTGGTACGATGACCCTCTGAACCCTGCAATGGTCTGCCTAGGCTGTGCCGTGGGTATCATCGCCTTGGTGATGCTTGGCTACTGGGGTCACAGAAGCAAACACCAAAAACAGCAAGTGGCCCAAGCTCCATAGGATGGAAGTGAAGAAGAACCAGTTCAACCACAAGGCAAATGTGACAAAACAATTGAAACATCTTGAACAGCTATCATGTTATGCCGAAAAGCAACTGTTGCCCAAGCAACTGGATATGATTTTGGAAATGGTCAGACATTTCAGATGGTGTCCACAATCTTTCGTCAGTGACAACGATTTATGTGTCACTGACGAAAGATGGTGGACACCATCAGAAACGTCTGACCGATTCCAAAATCATATCCAGTTGCTTGAGTAACTGCTTTTTGGCATAATTTATTACCTACCTCGACGTAGCTATCATGTTAAATTATGTAGTGAGTCATTACTATTACATGATGTCCATATATGATAGGAAAATTCTTCAATCACTGACTCTTGAGAACACCGGAAACATGAACCTAGGGAAATCCAAATTTTTAATTGATCACTGTCTTTTACGTTACTGATGAACCTCTTTATGATCTTCATAGATGATGTCCACATAATTTCATGACAGAGGTGGTTGCTCTTTTGCACTGCCGTTCTATGACAGTTATAGGAGGCTGCTATTATTGGCATAAGCGTTTTTGTGTGTCAACGTTTGCAGTGTTTAAATGTAGGTAATCAAATATATCTGATTTCATGTTACAAGTGAACGTAAACTTAGAGACACTTTTTAAGAACTTTTATTTTCTATATTCGTTTGTATCCCTCAATGATACCAGTAATTTTTGGTGGTAAAGGTTGTATGTCTTGTTTCAGTGAAACGTAGTAACTAATTTTTTTTTTTTTTGGCACTGGGTTTGACTTTCTAGAATTCACTTTTGGAACAGTCCAGTTTTGCTTGTGGTAGGAGGTGTGTGAAATATGTAGTGTTTGCTCACAAATGTTGCCTGTCTAGTTATCACAAATATCACATCTATGAATTGCCTTTGCCTTAACCATTATATATGATAGCTTAGTATAGATATTACACATTACAATGCACATGGGCCATAGGTGTGTTCATGTTCTACTGTACATTAACGACAATGAGCAAAAAAATCACAGTAAAGTTGAGATTTTGAGTAAAAAATCACTGAAAAATTTTGTTGCTCCAGCCTTTTTTTTTAGGATAGTGGTATCCAATTAGCTACATTAATGCATATTCCCATGCATTTCTTCATTATTAGAGTTTCTTACTGTCACTAGGTCAGCCTAGCGGAACTGGCAGGAAGTACAGTTTAGGGGTGGTAGAACTAGTTTCAAGTTGAGTGAATACAGCTGCTAGGGGCCCAAAGACACTTCTTCCTTACATCACAAGCTATCTGCCACCAAAAAATCAAGACCATAGCATGTTCAGGTCAAAAGATACAAAAAAATCAAAGTTCTGCTGCAGTACCAAGGTCACTTACCAGGGGCCCCAAAATTGACCTTGACCTTCGTCTTCCCAACACCTACCCACATACTAAATATCATTACAATCCATCTAGAGGTCCTTGAGTTATGCTGACCACAAATATCCGGAAACACACACAAACAGACACACACACACAGACAGACATAGACACACACACACACAAACACACACACACACAGACAGACATAGACACACACACACACACACACACACACACACACACACACACACAATACTATATCTCCATTTTTCATGGGGATAATAACACCAATAGTCTAGCCTGACTAAAATCGCGCTCCTAGCGGCCGGCCCTACAGTTGCCGCCGCCCTCGGGGAGGGGGTCATTAACTAGCCTGGTATCCAGCCGTAATATAGCTCCCGAGTCTCTTCTCTCCTCTAATTGTAATTGTGGAGAGGAGAGAAGAGACTCTGGAGCTATATTACGGCTGGATACCAGGCTAGTCATTAACCCCAGTCAGCGAGAGATTGTGTAAACACAGGCTAACCAATAGTCCATGTGGCTTTATTTTGTTATGTCATGTAAGGTATTGGAATTACATAGATATCTTGTATTGATCATTTTTACATTAATTTTGCCCATTTCTTGGAATCCCCACCTGTAACCCGTATGGATAAAGAGCGTGGAACTCTAGTTCACCTCTGTCTGCATGGTAACCCATCCTTTGTGCGTTGTTTTTAAAAACAGTTTAAGGATATAAACTGGACGGACGATGGTTTCAAATTGCATTATTTCACAAAAGGTCTGCGGTTTACAGAGGATGTAATTCGTATGATCAAATCAACATGTCTGCTACGCAGTTTTTTGCGCTTCAAACTGAAAACAAAAAATCCATTTTCCGGCCATTTCTTTATATAGTTAGTTGAATCAAGCCTACCACGTTACGGAACACTATTCAAGGTATGTCGGGAGTCGATATTTTCGCCGTGCGAGCGCGTTTGAAAACCTGTGAATCTGCACACCCGCGCTGGGTTTCAGCCATTTTGTTTCTTCCGAACGAACCGTTGATGATTGATTCTTGTTCGAATTCTCACCGGTGCCTAACTAGGGAGGTCAGAAAGTTACAGCGCGCGTAGGACGAAATGTTTGTAGGCTAATTCTCTACGTTGCAAACGTGAAATAATGACACAAAAGTGTCAAAAAGTGTCAAAAAGTAGTAGTAAATCTGAGATTTCTTAGTTCTAGAATATTTCAAATTTGAGCGCAAAAAACTGCGTAGCAGACCTTTAAATGGGCTGGAGTAGCGTCTTCAGTGTCTCTAATTACCTGCTTGAAAAAAGCAGGTCTTGATTTTGGTAGGGATCTTTGTGATTCCGGTCCGATATCTTTTGAACCTCTGGATGGATTGCGGTCACGTTTGCTATGGGGATAGATATTGTGAGCCATTGTGCTATAGCGTGCATTAGAAGTTTGCTGCAGTTTTGTGGTTCGTTTTTAAAAAAAAATAGTTACAGCCCTTTTCCTGATATGAAGTGATCTGGCCTATTTTCCTCTATCTCAACCTCCTTGGGGACAGCTAGCAGCTGTGACATCTGTTTCGAGTTTTCAGTAGCATGGGAGTGTATGGAAGGGTCGTTTCCAGTGTTATATCTTCAGGTGTGATTGCGATGATATTTACCTCCATTGAAAATGGAGGTATAGTTTTTGGTGTGTCCGTGAGTCTGTCTGTGTGTCTGTTTGTGTTTCCGCATATTTGTGGTCAGCATAACTTGTAATGATATTTGGTATTTGGGTAGGTGTTGGGAAGACGAAGGTCAAAGTCAATTTTGGGCCCCCTGGTATGTGACCTTGGTACTGCAGCAGAACTTTTTTTCCTTACTTTGACATGGATATACTATGGTCTTGATTTTTTGGTGGCACATAGCTTGTGATGTAAGGAAGAAGTGGTGTATGTTTGGGCCCCCTAGCAGCTTGCTCTAGAACTGCAGGGGCATTCTGGTCAAAATATTTCAAGGAGCAAAAGTAACTTTGACCATCCCTGTATGGTGTGTATGGTGTGAACCATTATATACACATTGAGATACAATGTGCAAGGTGCAGGTGTAACAATAGGAAATAAAAATGAAATGGTGAGGACAAAAGAAAGGTGTAGTTTTGGATCTCACCGTTTACCATAGGTAGATATATAACTTAAGAACAATGATGGAATAATTTTGCCAAATGTCAAACCATATCAACCCCACAACACACCATACGCACCATCACAAAACAAAATATTTCAAGCAGGTTTGAGTTTTCAGACTCTTGTTGCAGATGTAAGTGCAGTACGGGGCGTCAGTCCCAGAGATTCCCTTTGAAGGCCGCAGTCTTCACAGCTTTTGCAAACAACCACCATTCTTTCTTTTTCTTTCAAACTTGCATGGACCTTCAGACTGAACTAACAGACCGACGTGTTAGTTTTTCTACTTTGAATGGAGTTGTGATTGTTTATGTAAAAACGCAAAGAGATTTTCGCTTCACAACTGAGCATACGCTAAACATGGCTGTTAACATGTCTCTTTACATTCACTGACAAAATTACATCTTCGCCAAGTCACTTGTGGTCAAATTTGACACTTACAGTACACAATGCCCAAGGTCACAGATTTCTGCTTCACAATTGCGTAACGCAAAGGGCATTTTCTAATTTCCAACATCACTCACGCCGTTCAAGCATGTTTCTCACGCCTTTGAATCAGGGTATTATCAATTAGGTGTAACGTCCTTGGGTAAAATTGAGTTGCTAACGCCTTTGGTATTGCCAATGATGACTCAGTTTTCGCTTCATTGTCAACGTGCGCGTACTTAATTAAACTCAGCAGCGAGTTCGCCAGAACAGAACGGAGAGCAGCCATGAACACGGTACTGTCAGTTCTCTGTCTCTCAATCTTCCTTCTGGCTGTACCCGTTAGAGGTGAGTACCAGTATGTCATCTTACTTCGCATCTACCCTTCCCACAGTGCTAGTGACCTCACACACCCCGACGCGTAGATAGTGTTGAAGTTTTGTTGGGAAATCGTACATACGAGGGGTGATCAATAAGTTCTCGGCCTCACCCATAAATAATAAGCACAACTCAAATTTTGAGGCACAACTTCATAGTATGGAGTCTTTTATCAATATCCGCCAAATTTCAAATCATTGCAGTCAGTACTTTACAGGCGTTCGTTTTTTGCAAATCAGAAGGTAAGTGGCGAGAAAAAAGTGGTGTGAATTGTGATCAGACATATGTGGGTCGAGTTCCCCATGCCGTAAATTAACAAAAGACATTGTCAAAATGTTTGATAATGATTCTCTTCCTAATTCAAGCAAAAAGAATTAGGTGTCTGACTTCCAGCAGCGCAAGTTGACCGCACACCTCAGGTCGGGTCAATTGTCCACGTTTTTTTCCTTCTCCCTTACCCAACATTACTGGTTGTTACAAAGTAATGATCACAATAATTTGAATTTTGGTAAATATTTATATAAGACTTTATACTTGACATCTGTGCTTCGACATCTGAGCTGTGCTTATTATTTCTCGGTAAAGCCGAGGACTTATTGATAACCCCACGTACATGTATAAAGTCTTATATGAATGTGTACCAAAATTCAAATTATTGTGATCATTACGTTGCAGGCGACACCCAGTAACGTTAGGTAAGGGATAACGAAAAAAAAGTGGACAATTGAGCTGCGACCTGAAGTGTACGGGTCAAATTGTTTGATCACACTTCACCCTTCTTTTTCTCGCCACTTACTCGCCTTCTAATTTAGAAAAAACGCCGCCAGGAAAGTAATGACTCCAATGATTTGTTATTTGGAGGATATTGATAAAAGGCTTCATACTATCAAGTTGTGCCTCAAAATCTGAGTTGTGCTTGTTATTTCTGGGTGAGGCGGAGGACCTATTGATCACCCCTCGTACATACATACGTACATATTCATACTCGAGTCATTAACGAGTTGAAGCATTGACAAAGTTATGCTTCCAGTGTGCTCTATCTTTCACCAGTTCAATGAGGTCCTTATCATATAGACCAGTCTCTGATTCAATAAAGTTCTTTAGCGTGAGGTATGGACGACCTCTTCTCCTGTTTGCTTCTGGGGACCAAAAGAGCAGCTTACCGGCTGGTTCGCCATGTCGAATAACATGTCCAGCAAGGCTTAACCGGCGTCGCCTGACTTCAGTTGAAATAGATGGAAGAGTCCCATACAGTTCTTTGTTTGTCAACTTTATTGTAGCTGAGGTGGCATGAAAAAACTGTCCTATCGTGAACGTATAAATCAACACCAAGGCAGTAGACACGCATTTCGCCATCCCGGGCCAGTGCTTCCGCAATGTAGCCGAGGCCGGCGCAGGACGGCTATAGTTTCCCGCCCAGGGTGAAGACGCGGTTCTCAAACCAGCTACATGCTTCTTAATTTAGGCGGTGCCCGCATCGTAGCCGGGGCCGAGGGAATATATTACCCCACCTCGGGCTTTGTTAGAGATTCAGATTCAGCTTTATTCCTGGATGACTTGGCATGTATATACACATGAAATACGTCATCAGTCACAGAATCAACTTTAAAACATTAATACATTTACAACATTTAAAATTAGACAGCAATCGGATTAAGAAAATATACATGACAGAATCAACATTCTTTACCGATCATCTAGCACTTTCGTACAGCAATCGTACAGAGCGGGGTGCAAATGACATCTCATGTCGCTTCGTTTTACTTCTAGATGCCCTTGTTACTTTCCCTAGACAGCAAGACTGAAAACAGACAGCGCACCACAACAAAAACGAATCATTCGCCATCATCAATTCAAAATTTGCAGCCACTGGTTCAGACGGAGGAAGTAAAGTACATGTACTTTTGGTCTCGAAATTCTAGAGATAAAGTAAACTACGTATGGTTTAAGACTTCGCTAAAGAATGGTTAAGTGTCATCATACAGACCAACTATTTCATAATAGGATACTCAAACATGTGGCATATTGTTTCCGTCCAATGTCGCCTTTTTCAGGCATCCGACTCGTGGGTGGAAGTTTGTCCAGTGAGGGCAGGGTTGAAGTGTACCATAACGGGCAGTGGGGGACGGTCTGTGACGACGAGTTTGACATGAACGACGCCAACGTGGTCTGCCGTCAGCTGGGATACGTAAACGCTGCCGAGATGTCATGGGCCTTCGGGGCGGGGTCAGGTCAGATCTGGCTGGACAACGTGGCCTGCGGAGGTTCCGAGACGAGCATCGAACACTGCAGCCACAACGGATGGGGCTCACATAACTGTCAGCACAGTGAGGATATTGGTGTGGTCTGCTCGAACGGTGAGTCAAGAGGGTTTTTTTGTTGCCTTCCCGTGCAGAAGGCCTATGCAATCGGTTGAGCCCGACCTTGTTGTGTGTGTATGTAGGTCAACAGCATATACATCAAGACTGAGATGTAGATGGACCTTGGTGATATTTGGTAGGAGTCTAGGCGTTGCGGGAAGGTAGATCAGGTTCGAAAAAGGTTTACCTGGCGATACCTTTGGTACTGGTATATTAAGATAACCCAGAAGTAGTAAAGTTTCCATTCAATGTCGTCTTTTTACAGGCATCCGACTCGTGGGTGGAAGTTCGTCCATGGAGGGCAGGGTTGAAGTGTACCATAACGGACAGTGGGGGACCGTCTGTGACGACGGTTTTGACATGAACGACGCCAACGTGGTCTGCCGTCAGCTGGGATACGGAGGCGCTGCCGAGGCCCGATCTCATGCAGCCTTCGGGGCGGGGTCAGGTCAGATCTGGCTGGACGACGTGGCCTGTGGGGGTTCCGAGACGAGCATCGGAGACTGTGGCCACAACGGATGGGGCTCACATAACTGTGGGCACAATGAGGACGCTGGTGTGGTCTGCTCGGACATGTCGGACGGTGAGTCAAGAGGGTTTTTTGCCTTCGCCTGAAGGCCAATGCAATCGGCTGAGCCCGGCCTTGTTGTGTTTGTATGTAGGTCAACAAAATATACCTCAAGACTGAGTTGTAGATGGACCTTGGTGATATTTGGTAGGCGTCTATGCGTTGTGGGAAGGTAGATCAGGTTCGAAAAAGGTTTACCTGGCGATGCCTTTGGTACTGGTATATTAAGATAACCCAGAAGTTGTAAACTTTCCATTCAATGTCGTCTTTTTTCAGGCATCCGCCTCGTGGGTGGAAGTTCGTCCATGGAGGGCAGGGTTGAAGTGTACCATAACGGACAGTGGGGGACCGTCTGTGACGATCTTTTTGACATGACCGACGCCCACGTGGTCTGCCGTCAGCTGGGATACGCAGGCGCTGTCGCGGCCCGATCTCAAGCAGCCTTCGGGGAGGGGTCAGGTCAGATCTGGCTGGACGACGTGTCCTGCGGGGGTTTCGAGACGAGCATCGGAGACTGCAGCCACAACGGATGGGGCTCACATAACTGTGGGCACAGTGAGGACGCTGGTGTGGTCTGCTCGGACGGTGAGTCAAGAGGGTTTTTTTACGAAATGGACACTGAAATGACAAACTTGTGAATGTGTAGAATTTTGCGGTCCTTAAGTTAGTAGCATCATCATAAAGATGGCGGCGGATGCACGTGGGTTGGTCATTTTGGGGTCAATGGTGTCGGCAGTCTACTGTAATATGGGAGGAAATTTTGTTGTACGGAAATCTGAATTTAGTTGTTAGTTAGTTAGGCCCCAATTGCCCCTGTACTCGTCAGGGATGTAGCCCAGGCCCCGACTCTGATGTCTCGGGAGGATACCGGCTATCGTTACCTTCAGACCGCCCTGTAAAGCTTAGGTCCCATTTCCGCAACGGGGCCCAGTCGGAATGTTTGCGGAAACGAAAAATAAAAGTGTTTACCCAGGAATATACACAAAGTATGCTCCTGACTGCTACCCGGGTCGGGAATCGGGACCTAGACCTAAGCTTCCCAGCTAAGGGTCCCAGTGGGCACTCGGTGGCGTTTCTAAAACACTTAAACATTTTGCCACTTTCATGGGTTCGTCTCCGGCAAACACCCGTCAAGAATTGTTCTGACGTTGTCCTGTAGTGACCCCTGTGGGGTCCGACAGGTCAAAGTGTGCCCGATGGGGCAGTTGTAAGGTCCCTGCCGCATGCCCTGCTAACGACGGTTTTGTTTTCCATGTAGCCACGGATGGTGGGTGGACTACCTGGAGCCCATGGTCCGCCTGCAGCGTGACGTGTGGAGTCGGTACGCAGACTCGGGACCGGAGCTGCACCAATCCTGCACCAGCTCACGGCGGGGCGGACTGTGATGGACTAACTCAGGAGACACAAGCATGTAACACGATGGTTTCCTGTCCAGGTAACTCTAAAGTATTATATTAACCTCCTACAAGTAGTCTCCTCTATTAGCAAAACAAGTTTTCCCCCAGTTCAAGTCTTTATAGATGCAAGCAGCTGTAGCATACTTCCAGTTTGTTCCAGCAAACCTGAAACCTTTTTTCTCCATGTAGTTGATGGCGGCTGGACTGGCTGGAGCCCATGGTCCGCCTGCAGCGTGACGTGTGGAGTCGGTACGCAGATTCGGGACCGAAGCTGCACCAACCCTGCACCAGCTCACGGTGGAGCGAACTGTGCCGGACAAACTCAGGAGACACAAGCATGCAACACAGGGGTATCCTGTCCAGGTAACTCTAAAGTATTATACTAACCTCCTACAAGTAGTCTCCTCTATAAGCAAAACAAGTTTTCCCCCAGTTCAAGTCTTTATAGATGCAAGTAGCTGTAGTACTCCTGAACATACTTCCAGTTTGTTCCAGCAAACCTAGAATTTGTTCTCCATGTAGTTGATGGCGGCTGGACTGACTGGAGCCCATGGTCCGCCTGCAGCGTGACGTGTGGAGTTGGTGAGCAGACTCGGGACCGAAGCTGCACCAATCCTGCACCAGCTCACGGTGGGGCGGACTGTGATGGACTGACTCGGGAGACACAAGCATGCAACACAGGGGTATCCTGTCCAGGTAACTCTCAAGTATGAATTAAACCTCTTACAACAAGTAGCCTCCTCTAGTATCAGCAATGTAAGTTTTCCCCAGTTCAAGTCTTTATAGAGGCAAGTCGATGCTGTAGCATTCATGAGCATACTTCCAGCTTGTTCCAGCAAACCTGAAACCTTTTTTCTCCATGTAGTTGATGGCGGCTGGTCTGACTGGAGCCCATGGTCCGTCTGCAGCGTGACGTGTGGAGTCGGTACGCAGACTCGGGACCGAAGCTGCACCAATCCGGCACCAGCTCACGGCGGGGCGGAGTGTGATGGAGATGCTGAGGAGACACAAGAGTGCAACTCGGGAGTTTCCTGTCCAGGTAACTCTCTGTTCTATTGTTGTTCATGTATATGTATTTCTAAGGTGTCATCTTTGAATTTACATTATCAATGGAAAAGGCAAAGATATATATATAATAAGAAAAATAAGAAAAAACAAAAGAAAGATAACATGAAAGATAAGAAAAATCAGAATTTTGGCGACGCCTAAAGGGCTAGCCTAATTCCTATAGCAGTCTTGTATTGAAAGGCTTTGTTTTTAGTTTGTTCCAGACTAATTGACTCTGCTTTCCACGTAGTTGATGGCGGCTGGACTGACTGGAGCCCATGGTCCGCCTGCAGCGTGACGTGTGGACTTGGTGAGCAGACTCGGGACCGAAGCTGCACCAACCCTGCACCAGCTCACGGTGGGGCGAAGTGTGACGGACAAACTGCTGAGGAGACACAAGAGTGTGACTCGGGAGTTTCCTGTCCAGGTAACTCTTAAGTATAAATATTGTACAGTAGAAGCCGTTTAATTGCACTCTCCATGTGCCAGCACTTTTTGTGCAATTATCCAGATGGTTCAACAAGGAAACGTTATTCAGCTGTACCGCATCACTACGGGACTTTGGGATTCCGTGCAATTAACAGAAGTGTGCAGTTATCCGTTGTGCAATTAACTGGCCCCTACTGTAATAACCTCCTACAGGTAGTCTCCTATATTAGCAAAATAAAGCCTCACGAACACTAGCCAACTCTTAGCCGACTCAGGTCGGCAGTAGTTCGGGAGCAGTCTGACAAGTTTTAGGTCACGCCTATCTTTTAGCGCCGGACATGTTCCGAACATGTTCTAACCATCTCTCGACCATGCCCCCCGGCCAGTAAATAACTTACACTCGAATGAGCCCAGAATAATATCTAATCTTTTTCCAACCATCCCGACCTCCAGTCGCAGACTGCCGAATCTCTCCTGACTGATCGGCAACCGATTGCTGATCCTCTCACGAACTGAAGTGGACATAATCAGCGATTTTCAAACGGGTGGTAATTTTCGGTTTTAATCAAAACAGCATATTCTTCTATGTTGTTTACATGATCACCGAGAGATTGAATTTGGATCAATATGGCTTTTAGGGTTCATCAGCAGTGGTTATGGCGTAGGTAAGATTAAATTTAACTGCTGACTTACTCCCGAACGCCAGCCAACCGCGCCGACAACCAGACAAACACCATCAAACCTATTCCAGACCAAAATTTCAAAACATTCAGCTGACGCAGGCGAACACCAGGTGACTAAGCCGAACGTCAGCCGACTGAGTCGGACACCTGCCGACGTCAGCCGACCGACCTTCCGAATCACTCCTAACCATAGTCGGGAGAGAGTCGGGAGGCCATGTTCCTGCTATGTGTAAAGCCCCCTTCACACGAGAGCACGAATGAGCCGGAATGCCGTCCGAATGAATTTTTTTTTCTATTCGTGGCAATTCCTCGCAATTCGTACTGTATTCTAAACATTCTTACTGCATTCGTGATATTCGTCCCCGTTCTTTTGGCTGGCTCGAAAGTTTTTGACATGTTAAAAACTGTCGAGGTGCATTCGAAGTGGAGAAATATCGAATGGCATTCGTAGTGTATTCTAACTATTCTGACTGCAGTCTGACCGCATTCTACGGCGTTCTAACATTATTCGAAACATTCTTATCTCATTCGATGGAGAACCGAAACGGCAAGCCACCTTGAATCCTGCCAGAATGTGGCCGAAATAATATTTCGAATGCCGTAAGAATGTCTAGAATGCACTACGAATTCACAGGAATAGACAAGAATTTTCATTCTGACGGCATTCCGGCTCATCCCTTCTCGTGTGAAGGGGATTTAAGGCCCATTTGGAATTCCCACCCGAGTGGCCCCGAATGTGACACGAAGTTTGCACATACTTCATTCCGGCTGGTTCGGCTTGATTCCTGCTAATTCGATTTCCGTGTGAAGGCCCTATAAGGCTTGATTCCCATTTCCAAACCGGGGCCCGACCGGTATGTTTGCGGAAAATAAAAATAAATTTTAAAGTGTTTATCAAGGAATAGGCACAGGTTAGGCTCATGACTATTTTTATTTACGTTCTTTGTGTTTTGTTGCCTTTTATATAATATTTTCGTCTACGAAAGCTACCCGGCCGGGCCCCGGGTTGGGAATTGGGACCTAAGCCTAACCGGTGCTTAAGTTTCCCCCCGTTCGAGTCTTTATAGATGCAAGTCGATGAGTAGCTGTATGTAACATACTTCCAGTTTGTTCCAGCAAACCTACAATTTGTTTTCCATGTAGTTGATGGCGGCTGGACTGACTGGAGCCCATGGTCCGCCTGCAGCGTGACGTGTGGAGTCGGTGAGCAGACTCGGGACCGAAGCTGCACCAACCCTGCACCAGCTCACGGTGGTGCGAAGTGTCATGGACAAACTGCTGTGGAGACACAGAAGTGCGACTCCGCAGTTTCCTGTCCAGGTAACTCTCGGTTCTAGTGTTGGTCATGTATTTTTAAGTTGTCATCTTTGATTAATTTACATGATCAATGGCCGCGTGTCACCGATCTTGTGCCCTTGGGAAAGGCACTTTACATGACTTTCCTCACTTTACTCAGGTGAACATGAGTATCTAGCTTCGGCTTGGCGGTCTCTCGGATAGGACGTTAAATGGAGGTCACGTGTTTGGGAGAGTCATACCCCAGGCACGTAAAATAACCCGCCACACGTGCGATGGTGCGGTGTGAGCAAAGCTAAAAACCTAAACTTTGTTTTACATGTAGTTGATGGCGGCTGGTCTGACTGGAGCCCATGGTCCGCCTGCAGCGTGACGTGTGGAATCGGTACGCAGACTCGGGACCGAAGCTGCACCAATCCGGCACCAGAGCACGGCGGGGCGGAGTGTGATGGAGATGTTGAGGAGACACAAGAGTGCGACTCGGGAGTTTCCTGTCAAGGTAACTCTAAAGTATCAATATTACGCAAAGCTCCTACAAGTAGTCTCCTATATAAGCAAAATAGGTTTCCCCCCCGGTTCAAGTCTTTATAGATGCAACTAGCTATAGTACTCCTTAACATACATGCAGTTTTTTCCAGCAAACCTAGAATTTGTTTTCCATGTAGTTGATGGCGGCTGGTCTGACTGGAGCCCATGGTCTGACTGCAGCGTGACGTGTGGAATCGGTACGCAGACTCGGGACCGAACCTGCACCAATCCGGCACCAGCTCACGGCGGGGTGGAGTGTGATGGAGATGATGAGGAGACACAAGAGTGCGACTCGGGAGTTTCATGCCCAGGTAACTCTAAGATCTATTGTGTTTATTGCATTTCTATAGTGTCCTGTTTGATTTATTTACATTATGAGTCGAAAAGGCAAAGATACACAATGTATATATGCCATTTGGAATCAAATAATCACTTTATCGAATACTTTGATGCTGAGGAGACACAAGAGTTCGACTGGGAGTTTCCTGTCCAGGTAACTCTAGGTTCTATTATTGTTGTTGAATACGATTACAAAATAATTAATGTAGATACTTTCTGGTATAATTTCGAGGTATTTCTTTATGATTTGTAACTTATTTGAAAGTGGCGAAATGACTTTCATAGCATATATTCTAACTTATTTAATTTGTTAATTTTGTATAGTTTTATGTACTTAAACCTTTGATTTATCTAGTTTGCCGGGGGTGGGGCGGCAGGAAAAGCCACATAGCACCCCCCCCACCCCGACATGTTTTCTTTCTTCTGTAATATTGTTTGTTTTAATTGTATAATGTTTATGCAAAATAGAAACATGACCAAAAGAAATTTTCTCTTGCAGAAAGGCGGACCACTACAACTACAGGTGCGTGGTACGAGGACCCTCTGAACCCTGCAATGGTCTGCCTAGGCTGTGCTGTGAGTATCATCGCCTTGGTGATGCTTGGCTACTGGGGTCACAGACACAAACGCCAAAAACAGCAAGTGGCCCAAGCTCCACATGATGGAGATGAAGAAGAACCAGTTCAACCACAAGGCAAAAGTGACAAAACTACAGTCAAACCTGCCCGAGCGACCACCTGGCCATTTCGACCGATTTTTCTCGGTCCCGATTTTTTTCCCCATTGGCGTAAGCATTAAGCGACCTTTTCTCAACGACCACCTGGCCAACGCGACCGCGACCGGCCCAAATTGGGACCCATAACGACCGCATCATTTTCAAAATTGAGGTTTTCATCAATTTCTGATGATAATTAGCGCGATTTTGTGCCGAAATCGGCCAGTTTGCGTCGAATTTTGACTGCCATTACGATGTTATGTTTAGAATAAAGATTGCGGCGGTCAATGGGGCAGTGTACTGTAATATGGGAGGAAATTTCGTTGTAAGAAAATCCGAATTTAGTTGTTACAGAAGTTTAAAAAAAATCTATATCATTATAAAGTGAACGAATGCTGAAACGTATATAGCGTCATAATTTTTTAAGAAAGATCTTTGTAGCTCATACCTTTTTAAGAAAGATCTGTGTGAGTGCTTTTGTCCAACTGTACTGTACATTCACCCGTGGGTAAGTACGCTATCGGGACGTACCAGGCATCGAATTCGAAAGCTAAGGTACACCGTAGTTATTTCAGATACGGCGATCAAGAACACAGCGACACATAAAGGCTTGTATGGTAACTGACAGCATCAAAGTTCCCTTACTGTCTAAAACGTTAGTGTACAATATTGAGCTTTAAAAAACAAGGTATAAAAGCTCGATAAAAGCTTGGGGTTAAATTTACAATTTACAGTGTGCGTGTTGTATTTGACATTAAAGACCTCGCTTCTTTGTGTGCGTGCAGTGTGCTTGCTATTTGCCATTAAACACAATGGAAACCATTTACACTTTGCATCGGGCATGTTTTGAGTCGATACTCTTCTCAGCGACCACCTGTCCAAATCGACCGTTTTTTCCGGCCCCCCATGGCCAGGTGGTCGTCTTGGGCAGGTTTGACTAGCGAAATATCTTGAACAGCTATCAAAAAGTTGAATTACGTAGAGAGTCGCCAAACAATAGTTACTCAAGCAACTGGATATGGTTTTGGAAACGGTGATATGTTTCAGATAGAATCCACTATCCTTCGTCAGTGACAATAAAGTGATCTGGAAGACACTGATCTTTTATACCCTAACTATGTATGAAGACAATTTTAGATGTCCAATCGGAGACATTGTAAGACAAGTCAAGCTGAAGATTCATTCATAGTTAGGGTATAAAGGATCAGTATCTTCCAGATCACTTCAGTGTCACTGACGAAGGATAGTGGATACTATCCGAAACGTCTGACCGTTTCCAAAACCATATCCAGTTGCTTGAGTAATTATTGTTTGGTGTATCTTATTACCTGGATGTCTAACCTTTATCAACGTACGTAGAGAGTCATTACTATTAGATGATGTCCATAATAGGACAATTCTTCAATCAATGGCCCTTGAGAACATGTAAAACATGAACCTCGGTATATCCAAATCTTTAATCGATCACTGCAGTCTTTTACGAGACTGATGACCCTCGTGATCTTCATAGATGATGTCCACATCAAGTTTCATGACTGAGGTGGTTGCTCTTTTGCACTGCCGATCAATGATAGCCATCTTATAGTTATAGGAGGCTGAGGCAGTAAGGTTTTTGTGTCAACGTTTGCAGTGTTTAAATGAAGGTAATCAAATATATCTGATTTCGTGTTACAAGTGAGCGTATTTAACTTAGAGACACTTTTTAAGAACTTTAATTTTCTATATTCGTCTCTATCCCACAATGATTTGCAGTAATTTTTGGTGGTATAAAAGGTTGTATGTCTTGTTTCGAGTGAAAAGAAGTAAATCCAGTTCACCTTTATCCGTTGGCTATCCCAAATCCCTTGTTTTTAAAAACATGGTATTTAGGGTTATCAAGTCGATGGACATTGCAATGTTTTGAAAATAACCACAATATTTTGAAAATTCGACATGTTGAAAACCACCGTCTGTGGATGTGATATCTTCAAATACCCAGCTTTTAAAACAATGGATTTAGGTTACCCAACGGATAAAGGTGAACTAGCGTTAAATAACATTTATTCTGGCACAAAGTTTGACATTTTTTCAATCCCCTTTTGCAACAGTCCAATTTTGTATGGGGTGGGTGGGAGATTTGTTACAGTCATATGCAGCATTTGCTCGCAAGTGATGCCTGCCTAGTTATCACAAATATCACATTTATATGTATGAATTGCCTTTGTCTTAACCATTATATATGATGGCTTTGTATCAATATTACACATTTCATTGCACATCATGCCATAGGTGTGTTCATGTTCTACTGTACTTGAATGACAATCAGTAAAAAAAATCACAGTAAATATGAGATTTTGAGTCATAAATTACAAATTTAAAATTACAACTTTGTTGGTCCTGTTTTTAGAAGACAGTGGCATCTTTAACAGTAGCTGATTAGCTACCCAAATGCATATTTTCATGCATTTCTAAATCATTTGAGTTTCTTATAAAAATTATGATACACTGTGTTTTCTTCATAAGGAAAATGCTGTCATAAAAACATGAGCACATATTCTGCCAGTAAAATGACATCATCAGAACAAGTGCACATGATCTATGATGATGACATCATCAGAACAAGTGCACATGATCTGATGATCACTGTCTCGCCACCTGGTCTTCCAGCCTCTTATACCTCCCCACCAGTGGATCATAGACCTATGGGAAAATAAAAATATTGCTTTGGTTTGATTTAATGGATATCCATTAGTGACTGATATCTCACTATTCTTCTTGGAGTCTGGGTGAATTAATCAATCAATCAATCAATAACCATCCATCCATCCATCCATCCTCCATCCATTCACCCACCCACCCATGCATCCATCCACTCATCGATCGATCGATCCATCCATCCATCCATCCATCCATCCATCCATCCATCCATCCATCCATCCATCCATGCATGCATCCATCCATCCATCCATCCATCCATCCATCCACCCACCCACCCATGCATCCATCCATCCATCCATCCATCCATCCATCCATCCATTTATCCATCCATCCATCCATCTATCTTTCCAACTTTCCTCACTCCACCCAGGTGTAATAATGGGTACCTGAATTCGGTTGGGAAGGTGAGGTTTTCACAATAACCCAACATGCGAGGCCTAGCAACACAGCCCACAGACAGACACACACACAGAGACACATACACACACACACACGCATGCACAAAACACACAGACACGCACACACATAAACTCACATGCACACAGATACATATAAACACAAACACACACACACACACAAGACACACATACATAGACACACGCATTCATACACACAGAGACACACAGACATACACACACAAACACACACTTCAAAATATAGACACACACACACTCACACACACACACATACATTCAAATCATGCTCCCTTACCTGTTTGGCACTGGAGTTTGGGGTGACGGCAAGTTTGTACTCCGGCGCCCCCTGGACCACCTCTTGGAATGACACCTTGCTGCTGCCCAGCCAGCCTGCAATTATTCACAAAACACGAAGACAATGTGTTATTGTACTGATTACTTAGGCCACACCAATCTAATTTGTTGTTTCTCGGATTAGAAAATTTTTTTCTAAAAACCTACCGGTAATTGGAAAAACATGGAGCCTGGGGACCAGGTTTCTGCGAGAACGCTGGCTCCTTGCATGATTCTATTACTTGATCAAAGAGGGTTTAGTTCGATAATTGTAAATAGAATTTGTTCAAAATAAGAAATAAATTGTAAAAAGAGGGATATATTGACTCAACTACTATAATTCTTGTGACATAAAAAAAAATATAAAGGGAAAATCACTGACCATACTCATTCCTGTAGGAAACCCCAGACGAATAGAAATAAAAATTAAAAGAGATTTAAAAAAAACAAACCAAATTATATAAAAAATAAAAATGAAACAGAACTTGTTGTGAATAAAAATGAAATTGTTGTATAATCTTATTCATTGTATTTCTGATTCTATTGTATATACATCTTAAAATGATTTGTCATCTTTTGCAATAAATTGTAGAGTATGTGGCATGGGCTATCATTCATTGCCTTGATACAATATTAACCTCCTTGACTAAACCAAATATAACTGTAGTGATTAGGGCCGGGTATCGGTACAGCGTACCGGTACAAAACCGTTTTTTCTTATTGGACCGGTCCAGAAAAACCGAACCTGAAAAAATTACGTGGACCGAATGTTGGACCAATTAGAAAATGCACACGTTTTGGCGCTTGCAGGTGGAAGAAAATAACTCGAGTGAAGTACTAGTAGAGTTTATAGTAGTTTCTACTAAGTTTAACAGCTAATCGCACAGGTGCAGTGAGCGTTGTAGGATTGCAAAACACCTGAGTTTAAGTCTAATACTCCACCAAACAGATTTCTTTGTAGTGAAATGGATCATTGGTATGAGTAATACTGAATCAGGTCCAGGTTCAGGTCCGGACCAGGACCTGATCCTTTGGACCTGAACCGGACCTGGACCTGAATTTTCTGTACCGGTACCCACCCTTAGTAGTGATGTAATGTTGAAAAAAAAAATGAAGGGAAAGCACCGACCATGTTTAGCCCTGTAGGCGCACCCCAGACACGCAGAGTTGGCCGTGTCTAAGATGTACACAGGTGCGTTAAAGACGTCCGACAACACCTGGAGGATGGAGGTGTTGGAGGAAGCGCCCCCTGTTGCCAGGACTCTGGTATTGCAGCCTGGGGGACAACATCAACAACAGAGTTATCTCCAAAGTACTACTATCAGGCTACGGGGTTTGAAATACCATTGAATAATTGTCGAGTTCATCAATCAATTTTTGAGAAGAAAAAAACAGGAGCCTGGGGAGTTGGTTTTTTGTGAGTTTTTCATGTTTTTCCTTAGTATTGCACCTTAGGGAACAATATGAATGGAGGGCTTCAACAACTTGAGTCATCTCTTAAAAAGTACCATATCAGGCTCCTGGGTTGAACGTACCATTGAATAACTTATTGGTCTTTTGAGAAGCAAATAGTACACAATAATCCTGTCACTAAATACAATTGCCATAATGTTTTCTTTTTATTTCTTAAAAGAATGTTTTTGCAAGCTGTTATAATTCATCTGGTGAACTACTTGCAGCCAGTAGGTTCCCAAAGTGTGAGTAATGAGGCTGATACGTTCTAAAGGCACCTCCTCGAACACGGGACCCCCGTCCCCCATCCAAGAACTGCGTCCGGACTGCACGTTGCTTAACTTCCAAGATCGAGTGATCGGGCGTGTCCAACACGCCACATGGCTGTAGCCAGGTTTAATATGGAATACACCGTGTTGTACTCTATGAAGTCTCAGGTTTCTAAGATGACAAGAAGAAAAAAATAATAGAAAACTATATTTAAGACTAACCAACAGTGTATCCCAGCATCTCAGCATGCGCTCTCTTGGCTAAGAACTGCCCCTCCACAACAGCTCGTACCTCCACTTCAGATGGGAAGGAGTCAACCTACATGAATAAAACAAGATGTAACTATCTATGACATCAACCCTCATAATTCAGCTGGATACCCTAAGACCACCAAGTTAAGAAAATGGTAAATTTTAAGAGATCTACTAATCTCCAAGTTATATAAACTCGCCAATAAAAAGATTTACTTTCTTCTGAGTTGTCCTTAGCGATCCTTAGAGGTCAACTTCTGATGTTGCACCACAATTATAACAACAAACCACAAGTCATTAACAAGAACTTTTATACAACTACTATGAAATGAACAAATATGTCAAAACTGTCCTGAGGAACCCTGTTTCCATCATGTTGATGTTTTTTCACACACACAAAAAAAACAGCAACAAGAATTGATCGAGTGGCAGTTCCCCCACCTTCTGGTCTGCAGAGTTGAACCTGTGGACACCTACAGCAGAGGGTGTGATCTCCTGCACATCGAAGTAGATGCCTGTGGAAATGGATTCAACTGTCAATCCAAAACTAAAAAAACTAAAAAACTGGCCCAAATGTAGCTAGCCGAAAATGTCATTTAGAGCTTGCAGACTCTATGTAGCCTCCTTTCTAGACTTCTAGTATTGCACTGGCTTTTATTTTATGGGGGAGCACTAGTACTGATTAGCGATATCCAATATGGGCCTGGGTTGTTTAATGCTGGGAGTGTGGAAACTCCCTCTACCAGCATGAAAGAACAATGTAAAATAAAAGCCAGCACTGCAAGAAGTCTACAAATTAAAGGAGGCAAGTGGCAGATATCTTAGCAAAGGAATCTGAGTCAAAGATGAATTTGGTACTTTGTACTGAGTCATACTAAATGTACAAGAGACTGTGTTGAGAAACCGATTGACACCACAAAATTGACCTCATGTGACCTCACCGATATTGCCGTTGTTGCCCATGGGCGTGCTCTGTAGGGCCTGGCTGAATTTCTCCCATGATGCACCTGCACAGCTGTCCCTGACCCGTTCCCTCGTCAGGGAGCCATTCTTGTAGCTGAAAAGATTATTGTGCAAAATCAGTTAACTCTGATGCTAGCTCATCTTTATATGCAGCGTGACATGATTGCATTCAATAAAGGGGTTAAGGATAGCAGGTCAACAGATGGTGGCTTCAAATGGAAATTGATATTGAAACCATGCTAGTTCGTGGTATCCTGAGATACTCTGTTTTTAACAACGGATGTAGGTTACCCAACAAAGATGAACTAGTGTTATAGCTATAAAAATTGCCCTACTTTCTACTTCCGTATCCGGTATGACCTGTCAGCATCAGTTTCGGTTAACCCAATTTGGTGGAACATGATCAAGGGCAACAAGTATAACTCTGAGTCAGGGGCATTGATAAGAAAGTACCAGAGAAGTGCCATGTAGGCATCCCCATCCACCGGGTTACAGAAGATGTGGCCAGTCAGGGCAGG
Source organism: Branchiostoma floridae (assembly GCF_000003815.2). Taxonomy (NCBI): domain Eukaryota; kingdom Metazoa; phylum Chordata; class Leptocardii; order Amphioxiformes; family Branchiostomatidae; genus Branchiostoma; species Branchiostoma floridae. Next base: position 17,167,567 of record NC_049994.1, on the reverse strand, counting down.
GCGGGGCTGCTGTAACCATAGAAACAGGGTGTCGCTGGTTCCCAGGCTGACTGCGATGTCTCCGCCCTGTAACCTCATGCCAGCCAGGGAGCCTGGAGAACAGGGAGAACAACAGTGTATCTCTCTGTGTAACAGTGGGGGGTTCAAGTAGCGCCAAACAGCCACGCAAATAAGCCTATTTGCATTTACCAGTACGCATGCGCGGAATTTCCTTAGCAACGAAAAAAGTGAGATAAACAAGTCGCGTTCGACAGGGCAGCGTGTGTCCAGGTTCAATGTTCAACTGTCGAGATTTTTAGCCTCTACACGGCGTTAACGGCAGCTACCCGCCTGGATCTGATGTTCCAACGATGTCCTAAACCTTGTGTACCTGAAACACCGTGTTCAGTTTCGCTTCAGAGGAATTTACGGTACGTTTTTTGACGGTATCCAAGCGCGTGTTACCACAGTTAGTGATAACGCATGCATCCCTCCCCCATGCACGATGCCATCTATCTTTGCCGCTTACTTCTAGAATTTTTGTCCATTCTCATTACAGCCAGGTTTTTGTCTGTAAAGGTTACCAGTGTGACATAATTAGGAAATTTTAACCTACGTATGTTATAATAAAACCGTAAAAATGTTAGCTAAAATGCACGACCTTGTGTCTTCACAATAATGAAAGCCGATATGGTCACTGTCTCGTGATCTCTCGTGTCCGGACATGACCCCGCTTGCACTGACTGAGGAGCTTTCGTACTGTGAGTGTAACAGTGGTGTTCAAGGACTGCTAAACCGAAGACGCCTAACGGCTTAAGCCTTTATGGCCGAACGGTTTGCACGTTCGATTTGTGATCCGGCTGCCCGGGTTCGGCGCGGGTTCGAATCCCGGGAGTCGGGGTGTTGTTTCTTTCTGTTCTTACTCGCCCCTCTGGTTGTTTCACTGGTTCCCATGCCGACCCTGTGATTAACAGGCTAGTATGTGCCACACAGGGATGTCGATCTCGGAGATTCGAGGACGAATCTTGAAAAGAAAAGGGGGAGTAGTGTAACAGTGGTGTTCAAGGACTGCTAAACCGAAGACGCCTAACGGCTTAAGCCTTTATGGCCGAACGGTTTGCACGTTCGATTTGTGATCCGGCTGCCCGGGTTCGGCGCGGGTTCGAATCCCGGGAGTCGGGGTGTTGTTTCTTTCTGTTCTTACTCGCCCCTCTGGTTGTTTCATGACCAACACTTCGATTAGAAAGATAAAAAAATGTTAAGAACCAACAGCGAGTACACTAATAATCGCAGTAAATGGCTTGGATGTCCGTATTAGTATTAAACTGGTGCTTTAGGTTGAAAAATTGTTCTAATAAATGTGCAAGCAAGGTCGCTGCAAGTTATGCAAACGTGACGGTGGGGAGGGGTGCATGTAGAATGTGCATTGAAGTGTATTGCGCTTTAAAGCTGTATTTTTTGTTTAAGTGTTGATATTTGCTTTAATGTTTCTTCCTTTTTTTTTTAAGGTGCCGGAGTTCAACATGAGGCTGTGTGCAGTGGTCGGCTGCGGTAATGGAACATATCAACCAAGGCGGTATCAACCTTCTTGTATCAACTTTAAAAAAAGGAAGTCAGGGACATGTCCAAATAAAAACATGGAACAAAAAAAGGATTTTGATGATGCAACTGTCCCCAACCTTTCCAGCTATGCATTTCCCACTGACAAGAAAGACCCATGGTCGGACAAAACTGTTCTTGCTCACAGATTGCCAACACTTGGGTTCGCTTCCTGTCTGTTACACTTCAACCACTGATAGTATGGCCAAGTAGAGCTGCAATTTCCAAGACCTTGCCACCACAGTTCAAGAAACAATGTAGTAGAATAAGATGCATAATTGATTGTACAGAAATATTTATTGAGAGACCTAGATCTTTAGACTTACAAGCCTCCACATGGTATGACTATAAAAAACAATACTTTAAAGCCGTTTGTAGGGATCACACCAAATGGGCACATCTCCTTTCTTTCAAAGACCTATGGCGGAAGAGCCTCTGATGTGTTCATTACCTGGGACTGTGGCTTTTTAGATTTGGTTGATCCAAATGACGTTATAAAAATAATGGCAGATAGGGGATTTCCAATCCAGGAGGACCTGATGCTGCTGAATGCAACACTAGAAATACCACCAGCAGCATAGGGGAGGCGACACATGACAAGAGACAAAGTAAAGAAAACAAAAACTGTTGCAAACTTGAGGATCTGCGTAGAGCGTGCTAACAATCGACTGAAGGACGTCAAAATCCTGGAGGGTACATTTCCCATAACACTCATGTCATCAGTAGATGACATTATCAAGGTCTGTGCTGCATTGGTTCGGAACCTGCAGCCAGACTTGGTCAAATAAACAGTTGGCATACAAGCCATTCAAGTTGGCAGAGATAAACTGTATTGAATTGCTGGCAGCTGAGTGCCAGTGACTTTTTTAATGATCCTTTACTGATTATGTTGTGATAGCAGGAAACTGTGACCGATGATAATAATGACAATGTAATGAAGATGAAATAGATAAAAGTGGATCCTTTCTGTAACATGTCCTCAAATGTATTCTCAAACATTTTTCATACATTAAGTTGTGAGTCTGTACATTTATGCTGCCATACTGGTGGTGATGTAGGAACATATTTTTTGGAATAAAATCAACGGGATCTTACTTTTGCCTTTGTTCATGAAGTGGCTTGTGTAATGGGAAATGATTTATCGAACAGACAAACTAACAAACTAGCAGTAGGAGCTCACAATAATTATGTTTTCCCGATATGGATAAAATTGCTCTTGCTGGTGTCTTCTTTTCATTTCTTTTTCTACTGTCAGGAACCAATCAGAGCTTATAACTGCCATGAACCAATCAATTTTAGAACTGCATTAGCAAATTAGCAGTATAACTATGAAGAACCGTCCTGTGTCTTAGCTCTTCATGTGTATAAACTTCCGCCTCCTCATCCATTACGGCCGGAACGAAAATGAAAAAAAAACTCCACTTACTTCATATACTGTCAGTAAAACACAAACACACGTCTTACACCAGACTTCAAAAACTTAAAATTATCTTTATTCTTAACTGACAGTTCTAGAATCTTCTTTAGAACAGGTGTACGTTCGTACCTGTCAGGTGGGAACACCTGCGGCGCCGCACGGCGCGGCGCGCCATCTCCTTAAACAAACGCTGACACTACACACGCGTGACGCAACACTGGGTTGGAAAGTTATCTCCCAAAATGGCGGATTTTACCCGTCATGCATTTCGCGCCGGTAATTGCGAATAGGCTTATTGGATGATCAGCCTTTTCTAGCATAGTGGTTATGCTACTAGGTTTATTATCTGCCAACCCAGGTTCGATCCCGGGTGTTTGTTTCTTTCTGTTCCTACTTGCCCCTCGAATTTCTACATTGGTTCCCACGCCGACCCTGTATACGTAAAAGGCTGAATGCACCACACAGTGACAGGCTTGCGGATGTGCCACACTATGAGGTTTGAGATGCCGTAAGTTTACACAGGGACAGGGATATCAATCTCAGAGATTTGAGGACGAATCTTGAAAGGAAAAGGGGGAGGAGTAGCCTCATGCCAGCCAGGGAGCCTGGAGAACAGAGAGAGCAACATCAGTGAATAATTTCATCAGGTTGGTGAAATACTTAATCACAAAGGGGGTCCGGAAGCTACAGCAGACGGGTCCATTCCGTGAACAAGGCTGACGGAGTCGGCTGAAAATTTGGGGTAAGTCCCAATTAATCTTGGTGTTGGTTAAGTAAAGTTTAGGTTTTCCACTATCTCATTTACCAACACAGATGAACTTTCATGCTAACAAAGGGGATAGTAGAGGTGCCAGGTTAGGGCGGGCAGGCCTCCTGCCTGGCACAGAAAGACTCAACGGTGGGAGCAATCACCACCATGCCAGGCAGGGCGTTCCACTCTGGAATGGTACTTCATGACAAAGTGGGGTCTCAGCCCAGATGGACAGACTGCCTGTGACTGTGGACAGGAGCAGACTATGAAACATCTTCTTGTCTGCCCTCTCCTGCCCGAACCATGCACCAAGGAAGATCTGGAAGCTCTGACCCCCAGAGGAAGGGAGTGTGTGGACGTCTGGACAAGGAAAGTGTAGTGATGACACGAAGAAGAAGTGTCTAAGTATATTAATTTATTTATAAGGTTATAGAAAAAACAACACTATACTGACCTGAGTTGTCCCCAGTAAAAGCGATAACTTTACAGTCCGGTGAGAAGCCATAACGGTCTGCATAGTAGGCGGAAATGGAACCCTGCAGCAAAGGTCATTTGTTATAGATAGCAAGGTTAACTGTATCATGTATCATCCGAAGTTAGAGCACCATGTTTGAAGTAGAACAGAATCGAACGTTTTGTTACTTTCAACCCCGCGCTGCTTTATCCGACTGTAATCCACCGCTTGATAGAGCATAGACCATGTAAAGTCGTCTCCACAAGGACAAGGCTATCAATACTAACATGCTCATTTATCATTGAACTAAACGTAACGGTTTTCTGACAACCCACACCCGTCCTCTGTGATGTCGAACTAGTAAAAAGTCGTCCGAAGTTACAGCACCTCCCGTTATATATCTTTACCATGATGCTAGATGTTGTATGGTCTGGTTGTTTGAATGTGTTCTTTTGAGCGTTAACAGATTATGGTGTTCTGTATACAAATTTGCTTTCACAATAACTGTGCTAACAATACAAAGATGTGCTAAATCTACATCAAAAGAAAGATAATTTTACATTTAGAAAAAAGAAAGTCAGTGAATGTGAGTAAAGAATATTCTTCTTTTTATATTTTTTCCTCATGGCAATTGTCTCTCATTTACTTCCCGAGGTACAAAAGAAACACACCAGAGTGGCTTGTTTGTTGTTGCTGCTGTCTGCCTTACCAGGTTTTCAAATGAAGGTACAGGCTGGCCCAACTTCTCTTCCAGTCTTGCAGCACACGTCTGGGGAAACATCAAGTCAGGAACATGTCAAACAAAAGGTTAAGCAGAGATCGTCTGGCGCAGCGGCGGGATTTGTGCCTCGTGACCGAGAGGTGGCGAGTTCGAATCCCGCTGCGTGTCACCGATCTTGTGCCCTTGGGAAAGGCACTTTACACGGATTTCCTCACTATACTCAGGTGAAAAATGAGTACCTAGCTTCGGCTAGGGCCGTCCCTCGGATAGGACGTTAAATGGAGGTCCCGTGTATGGGGAGAGTCACACCCCATGCACGTTAAAGAACCCCCACACGTGCGATGGTGCGGTGTGAGATGGAACAAACCCTTCTGTCTGGAGTTGGTGATTCACTTCAAATCACCCGGTTGGAGGCCTGGCGAACCTCCATACCGTATCAGCCAGCGAAAGGGTATATCACCCCGTAAGGGGCGGTGTAACCCCGCCGCGTGTAGACATGTGCGAACATGTGCACATGTGTGTATGGCGGCTTTGAAAAGGTGTTCTTAACACCTGTTTCGCCATACCCTCCAAATGGAGAATCCTAATAAATAAATAAATAAATAAATAAATAAAGCAGGGCTTGAAATACTTTTTTCTGCATAACCAGCACTGGTGCAGGTAACATTCAAAATTACCTGCACCAGACAAATTTTACCTGCACCACTCTGAATTTAAGAACTATGGATCAAACTAAAATTGTTCAGGAACCATTTCTATTTTTTTCTTTTATACTTCATACTTCTATACTTTATAGGTGGTATAACAGTTAGTGCCGCTTAAAGAACAGTCCATATACACCAACATCATAGGGCATTTATGTGTAAGACCCAGTACATGGACCAGTACATGGACCAGTGCAAGTTAGGTGCGGGTAGACACCAGAAATACCTGCACAGCTCCAATTTTACCTGAACTAACCTGCATAATGCAGGGTATTTCGAGCCATGTTAATGTTATTTCTCCTCGGCATGTATGGAACTGCCATGCATACAACAAATGCAGTGGAAAACCTGTCACAGATATATGTATCCTCCTATACTGTACATGTGCATAGAACTGTTTAGCCACAGTCAACGCTGTAGGGCTGATATCGATTAGTATCTTACCATGGTCAATATTGACTAGCTTTAAGCTGCTTGAAGGAAATAATAGCTAAAGACCGACCTGAAGACACTGTGGTGACCACTTCCTCTCTCTGATATCCAGCAAATTCATGCCAGAACCTGAAAACACACATCATACTGATGTTACTGCTCATCTTTAACCTTTGAACAAGAAAAAGAATTCTGACAGATTTGGATGTTTAAACTTTGTAGACAATGCACTGCAGTGCCCTCTGTTGATCACTTGAAAAACTGCAGCTTCACCACAACATGCTGCCTTAATCATTAACAGAGGTTCATCAAATTTTAACACTTCAGTACTTGTTTTAATTCCCAAAAAGTGTAAGATTTTTGCTTGTACAGTAGAAGCCGCTTAATTGCACGGCCTATTTGCCAGTGAATTCCATGCAATTATCCGGCTGGTGCAATAATGCGAAGTTATCTAGATGGACTGCACTGTTTTGGGATTTGGGGTTTCCTTGCAGTTAACAGAAGTGTGCGTTAATCTGTTGTGCAATTAACTGGCTTCTGCTGTACTATGAGTGTATGAGTGTTCATGTTGTACTTTCAAAAGGCATGCTTTTATTTATCAAGTGTGCAGATGTGACGATGTTTAAAACCACTCACCGTCGCTGTGGTCGATGGGTGCATAGTTACCCAGGAACAGGGAGGCGGCAAAACTGCTCACCAAGCAGATACGCTGGAGGAAGAAGAAAACGTTTAGTCTCAAGTCAGCAATTTCTGTGCAATGGCCTGGTGACTATGAAACAAAAGGGAACTTGAAGTAGAAATAGAAAGAAACAATATCCTGACTCCCAGGATTCGAACCCGCACTGAATCCGGGCTGCCAGATCACAAACCCAGATGCTAAACCATTACACCAAAAGGCTTAAAGCCGTTTGGCATGGTCAGCTTTTCAGTCCTTGAATGCCCCTGTTACAACTTACTGGAGTGTTTGCTTTGCACTCAGAAGGTTGCGGGTTGAACTCTGCTGGCCAAAGATATGAAAAAAGGCATGGACTGATATCTCTGGTTAGAACTCAATTATGCAAAACTGAGTATGGGAGCTGAACAAACTTCACTACCAGGAAGAAAAATTAAAACTCGTAATGGTAGTTTGTATGTTACAATGACTTGCAACCTGGTCTCTGGACAAGAAGATTGGGAGGTGTTATCCTGGCTGTTGTTGCTTATAGAGTGAAGTTATTGGTACCATATAAACATGTAACCAATCAACTGGCCAACCAATCAACTTCAGCAACAGCTTTAGCTCACTCCCTTGGTGGTTGCTGAGGACAGGTTTGACTGCACGTACCTCACAGTTCTCATAAGCAGCCTTGTTGTTCTGGCTGATCTTAGCAATCTGGTTTCCAGTGAACCTCTGTGGAGAGGAAAGTTTGATATAATAAGCTCAGTACACATCAGCAACAACCTGTCATCAACAGTATCTTAGGCCGCACTGATTCAATTTTATGGATGACTTCCTCTTGAGACCCCAAGACTAATGTACGAGAGCAAAAAAATAAAAATCCAGCAAACAAATGCCGCTTTCAGGACTATACATTCAGTCCATTCTTTACCAGGCTTGGTTTGTCTTATGTTCACTGCCAGTAAGACTGTAAGAGACAAAAACTCTCTAAAAACAGGAGATTCGACCTTACCTCATATCCTCTGGAACCAGTAATGTCTGCAAGTTTCTGTGAATGGTGCAACAGATGTCACATGGATCATACACATGTAGTTCCCTACCACTTAATGCTACAATGGTTACGGTACCACTTAATTATCTAACAATTTCTCAGCAGGGTGAACGTTAAACTCAGGATATATCTCCACAAAGGGTAGTGTGTGTTAAGTCCAGTAGTTAGTGGCCCTGACTCTGGAACTAGAAGCCATGAGTTTGATCCCGGCTGTGTCACTCACCCGACATGCATGCTACCGGAAAGGGTTGCAGTCCTTAGGATGAGACATTAAGAGATTGTCCATGGTTCACTGTACTTGTTGTAAAGAGCTAGGAGAATTTCCCTGTACAATGAACATGTAAATACTGTACATAGCTAGAAACAAGTTCATTTTCACAAAGTAACCAATTTTAGGATGAGACGAACTAAGCTGTTGTCCATGGTTCATTGAGCTAGGAGAATTTCCCTGTACAATGAACCTGTAAATACTGTACATAGTGCCTTTCTTCTCTGTCATGACCAGTGATAGAATAGCTCTTCAGTGAGCTAAACAAGTTCATTTTTACAAATTAACCCACCTGCGCCCCTCCCACTGCCTCCTCCAGCTGCCTACACTGGGCTGCAGTGCTGGAGTCCATCCAGATGGGAGAGTCCGGCACAGAAAAACTGTCCTGGAGAGGAGATAATAGACACAACATCAATCTCCAAGCAGATCCTACAGATAGTATCAAAGGCTGGCAGAGGAGTGAAGCCGGCCTAGGAGTGTGTTTGGCTGACTGGAGTGGCTGATGACTGCCTTTGACCAGCTGTTCTACCTGGCCAGCTTTGATACTACCTTCTGCCAGTGGTAAATCTGATTAACATCATCACAGACAGGGAAAAGTGGGGCCGCGTAGCACAGTGGTAGTGTATTCGGCCCGTGACCGAGAGGTCGCCGGTTCGAATCTGCCTGCCGTGTTGCCGGTCTTGTGCCCTTGGGAAAGGCACTTTACACGACTTTCCTCACTTTACTCAAGTGAAAATGAGTCGTCCCTCGGATAAGACATTAAATGGAGGTCCCGTGTTTGGGGAGAGCCACACCCCGGGCACGTAAAAGAACCCGCCACATGTGCGATGATGCGATGTGAGCGGATCAAACCATTCCGGCCAAAATGGGGTAGGGAATTTCCCGAGCAGCCTCGTAACCCCTGCTTCGCCTATTGAGTCAGTGTAGTCAAGCTTGCTTAAGCTTGATGTTTCTGACTTAGGGAGAAGAGATGCTGCTACAGTTATCGCTATGGGCCGCTCTTCATCACCACGATGGTAACATCAGGCCCTACGAACCTGATTTAGAAAAAAAAGAAAAAAAAAAGTGTTTTTACATCATTACAGACAGGGAAAAGGGTTTTTACCAAGCTCTAAACCCCAAATCTTTGAACATTTGATTTAAACATTTGACTCTCTAGTCTATAGAAAAACTGTCCTGTACAGCAGACAATAGCCATATCAATAGAGACAGGAGTACACATGTAAATGCTGAATATCATCATGTAAAGGTTCCCCATTACCTTAGGTTGCTGGTACAGTGGTTGTATAGATTAAGCCGAATAACTTTCTATAAACTTAAGCTTCCTCCGAATGCCTTGAGTTGTTGGTACAGTGTTGTGTAAATGCTGAATACCATATATATATATATATATATATATATATATATATATATATATATATATATATATATATATAAAAGTTCCCCTGTACCTTGAGTTGTTGGTAAAGTGGTTTTGTAGCTGAATATCTTTATACAAAGGTTCTTCCGTACCTTTAGTTGTTCGTTAAGTGGTTTACATCATGTATAAAGCTTTCCCCTGCACCATGTGTTGGTACAGTGGTTGTGTAGATTACACTGAATATCTTTCTACAAAACTTCCTCCGTACCTTGAGTTGTTCGTACAGTGTTTTATCAGGCTGCAGCTCCTGCAGAGTGGCCGCAGCTCCAGACTTCCAGTACACGCTGCCGTGTTGCTGGGAGGAGAAGGTCAAAATTAACCTTTGTACATTTTGTGCGTGGAAATTTAATCTTCTCGACAACAAAGCTTGACATGTCAGTGCTTGAAATACTTTTTTCGGCCAGGTTACTTAAACTGGATCAAGATCACTTTCCTTTCCTTTTACTCAGGTATCTGTTATTCACGTGCCTTACTTGTCCAGTTCCAGACAAAGCCTTCACTCTGCTGAAGTTGAAACCAGACGTCTTCATCTTGGAAAGGAGTAGGTCCAGGGCCTTGAAGGAAGAACACAAAGGGAAACATTAAGTTAGGCTTTAAGTATATCTAAAACATTTGTAATCACGTTTCGGAAAATCGTCTGATGCGATTTTACAATCGTTTATTTTCTGTTCTATGAATACTTTTCTTTATGTGATGCATATCTTATCCATACAACATTCTAGAGTACCTCTTATCTTACTATTGTTTTATAATTGTGATTTTCTTTGTGCTATATAAGGTGGCAAGGTGGTCTTCTTTTAACAATTGAAACTACCTTCCCATACCTTAACCCACATGGCTGTGGGAGCAGTAACAGTCAGACCATCGTCATGTTGGTGAGCCCCTCCTTGTGTCCTGGACAGGCAACATCACACAAAACTGGTCACTTTTAATCAGGAGAGACCATCAGATAACACATTCAAACATAATTCAATCGCTACAACTGGATAAAAAACGGAGATTACTACAGAACGTTTCAGAGTGAATTGTTCTGTCAATTCATTCCAGTGATGCTGAAGAAGAGTGATGGATGGACTCAAAACATCCAAAAGTATCGCTCTCAGAACCAGGTTTCTAGAGCATAGACGGCCAAGCTCAGTCAAAACATTGGAGACACATCCATATAGAAACTCTGGGACACTCTGTGGATTTTGACAAGGTGGAGATACTTGATTCCAAACAGGATTACTTTCTCCGGGGAGTGAAAGAGGCTATTTACATCATAAACGTATCAGATGATACAGTTTTTTTTTTACACAAGCAATGAATCATTATCTAGGCTAGTAGCTGATGCTTTTGGTGACTGTGTGTCACCTTCCTCAGGGCAAATTACATAAGTGTGAAAGTCCCAGATCACACAAAGTTCAAGTTTTGAATTTTTTCTACATGAAAACTCAGCTAACCTGAACTCCGGTAGGTCAGTGTCGAACTGTACAGCCGCCTCACTCACCACCTTCAGACTGTCGTCCACAGCTATGGCCTTGATCTGAGAAACAATAAAACATTACTCCTACCATGAAAGCAAAACAATTCAAGAAAAAGGATAAAAACTATTCTGCAATGATATGCTACTAGTACTTGACCTGATTAAGCCTGATAATCCATTTACCTCTGCAGTGCAGCGAAACTGCAATGTTTGTACATCATAATGAATTTCATAAGACGTTTGATGAAATCAGACACCTATATATAGCTCCAGAAACTTGTTTTTCCACAACACCTACGGTTTACTGTGCAGATTTTGTGTAAATATCAAGCCTGCATTCTTTTATTGTGTTGTGTTTTTTAAAACCCGAAACAAAGAATACTCAAGTATTAATGAATAAACTCTGTTATAGATATATTTAGGATTACATCTAGTATAGAATGTCGCAGTTGATTTTAGGAAGCCGTCATTGGATGATGTACAAAATGTACCAAAATGTACCAAGACAAACAGGTGAGCACCTGAACACACCTGTGCCACGCCCCCTTTTAAACTTTCTCCTCAAAACAACTCCCACACAACTCCCTCCAGTTTTATATCACACTCACCTGCTGCGTGCTGAAGTCCAGTCCCAGGAACAGCCCGTTTCCGGACATCGTTTGGTCGTTTCCAGCTTACTTTTCCCCAGATCTGGGCAGGCAAAAAGGAACAAAAACTCCCTTTGTTTTGAATACGAAGCGGTCAAAACTGAGACCAGGTTGCAAAGATCGAAGTCCATCCAAGCATATTTTTTTGCGCCCGTGTAAGGCGAGAGCCTCAAATATTGTAAACTTTGCAACGTCTGAAGTGTTCTGAGTACTGTTCAGCATATCAACATGAGAAATCACACAAAAGTGATAAATATCACCGCTTATTTTACGAAGAAAACTCGTCTGACTTACCGCAGCAGCCCAGGTAGACCTGTCTCAGCTGACTTCCGGGTATATGTAGGTCAAAGGTGAAATATGCTGTCATGGTGTTTGGACGACATTCTTGATCAAATAGAAATGTTCAATACTATTTCAATAGTTTTTGATACCCGTACATGAATTCTATATATTAGTGCGCTTTTTATAAACGAAAAGTTAGTGAAAAATGACTTGAAAAGGCGCAACCGGAAGCGGGGTGAGGCTGAGGTCAATCTTGTGGACCAATCAGAAACCAGTATGGCGGATTTGGCGGGAAACCTGAACCAATAACTTCCCAGGTCAGTTGGAGAAAAACGCGGGAAAATGTCGGCGTCCCTGGATTCATTCACCGACTAGCGCTTTGTTTGTGTGAGTCGCCGGTCGTCTGATTCTGAGGGGAAAAAATCGTCCATCTCCATGCCGTAACACCTTTTCTGAGCTATGGACAACTTCCAGAAGATAGAAAAGATCGGGGAGGGCACATACGGGGTGGTATACAAGGCCAAAGACAAGGTTACTGGCCGTATGGTCGCGCTGAAGAAAATCAGACTGGATACGTGAGTATGCCGAGCAAAAATCATTCACTTCCGAGCGCGTATACCGATATTCTGTTCTTTATTGCAAGAGTTAGTGGTCTTGTTTGTAACATTTGTTGGTCCATGTGTTTAATAATGTAGTCAATCGGAATTTTCTGACAGATTTTTTCTTTTGGGTACCCCATTTAGTAGAGAAAATAGGTGTTTCTTGGACATACTTTTCGTGTCGTCTGTAAAGGATTTTTTTCCTGAATAATATAATATAGCGTTCGCGTTCATGTTGACTAAAAAGTTATATCATGTAAAACTTTCCACAGCCCGTATAATAAATAATGATGCGAGCTGTTCTGAAGTTACCAATGAAAGAGATACATGTCTTATTATCGTCGGATTAGAATACGAGAAATGGAAATTCTCTGTAAACAAGCCACGTAGTCTGCATAGGGTGGGGAGGGGGGCGGGCTAATACAAATCAATGAAAGACACTCAATATGGCGGTGAGGCCTACATTTTTTTTTCAGGCAAAAAAGGAGTTAGAATTTTGTAAGCATGGAGTTAATTTCATTTATTGATGATTCCACTTTGGAAAAATTTGGAACAGAATTATTACTTTTATTCGTTGATGTAGGTTAGACATACGCAAAAAAGTAGTTACTCAATTGGATATTTTCTGTTCTGTTCTTCCGATAATTTCCATCATCGGCAATTATTGACATGTTTTGGCTATTACGAAACGGAGGTTTGCCAGGCCTCCGTCCAGGTGATTTGCAGTGAATCACCAACTCCAGACAGAAGGGTTTGCTCCATCGCACACCGCACTATCACACGTGTGGTGGGTTCTTTAACGTGCCTAGGGCATGGCTCTCCCCAGACAGACTCCATTTAACGTCCTATCCGAGGGACGGCCCTAGCCGAAGCTAGGTACTCATTTTCACCTGAGTACAGTGAGGAAATACATGTAAAGTGCCTTTCCCAAGTGACACGGCAGCCAGATTCGAACTCGAGACCTCTTGTTCTCGAGGCAAACACGCTGCCGCTGTGCCACACAGTCTCTCATATGGTTTTGAAAACTGTCAGACGAAGCTAATTAACTCATTTGCATCAACAGTCTTAACTTGTCTTACCTTTGTAGCTTTTGGACATTTAAAAAATTATCTTCCATCCATTTTTGCATATTGATTCATAGTTAGGATAAACCTGTTCTTCAACTTGATCTCTTTTACATATCATTCAATTCAGCTGGGATATATAAACCCTTTCCAACAAGATCTTTTCAGTGTCACTGACAAAAACTCCTGGATAGTAGTTAAAACGTCTGATCGTTACCGTAACACCTTTTCTGAGCTATGGACGACTTCCAGAAGATAGAAAAGAACGGGGAGGGGACATACGGGGTGGTATACAAGGCCAAAGACAAGGTTCAAAACCGTATGGTCGCGCTGAAGAAAATCAGACTGTATACGTGAGTATGCCGACCAAAACTTATTCACTTCCGAGCGCTTATACCGGTGTTCTGTTCTTTATTGCAAGAGTTAGTGGTCTTGTTTGTAAAATTTGTCAGTACAGGTGTTCAGTGATGCAGTCAATTGGAATTTTCTGACAGAACTTTTCTTTTGGCCACCCCATTTAGTAGAGAAAATAAGCGTTTCTTTTGCATAATTTTCGTGTCGTCTGTTAGGGATTATTTTCCTAAATTATCACTGTAGCGTTCGCGCTCATGATTGTATATCATGGTAAAAATTTCCTCAGCCTGTATAGTAAATAATAATGTTAGCTATGCCGAATTCACCACTGAAAGAGGTATAAGTATAATATTATCGTCAGATTAGAAATACAAGAAATGAAAAGTCTCTCTAATATAAAACAAGCCACGTAGTCTGCACAGAGTGGGGAGGGGAGCAGGTCAATTATACAAATCATTGAAATACACTCAATATGGTTGTGAGGCCTACAGAATTGTTTTGACAAGAATAAAGGAGGAAGAATTTTGTAAGGCTGCACTTTCATTCCATATATTGATGATTCCACTTTGGAATGAATAATTTGGAACAGAACTATTACTAAATTCATTATTCGTCAATGTAGGTTACACATCCAGGTAATAAGATTCGCCAAAAAGTAGTTACTCAAGCAACAAGGTATGGTTTTGGAAACGGTCCGACAGAGCTCGAGCTAATTAACTCATTTGCATCTTAACTTATCTTACCTTTGTAGCTTTTGGACCTTGAAAAGATTGTCTTCCATCCATTTTTGCATATTGATTCATAGTTAGGATAAACCTGTTCTTCTACTAGATCTCTTTTACATATCATTCTCAGGTAGGATATATAAACCCTCTCCAACAAGATCTCTTCAGTGTCACTGACGAAAACTCCTGGATAGTACTAGTAGTTAAAACATCAGACCGTTTCCAAAACCATAACCAGTTGCTTGAGTAACTACTTTTTGGCGTATTACTATTATTATTATTGCTGATCAATACTAACGCCGTACTCGTCTACAAATCTCTTAGCAACAAAATCCCATCCTACATGTGCCAAATGATTGTCTACTGCTATGACCAAAGCACAAGAACAATTACAGAAAGTACAAGCAATCAACTTGCTGTCCCAAAACCCCAGTGAGAAACCTTCAGAAGAGCCATCACCTACCTACACCCAACATGCATCTACCACCAGACATACGTACAGCCCCAACTCTGGCTTTCTTTTAAGAGATTCTTAAAGTAACGGAAATGACGGAAATGAATGGGCTCGAGTCATGTCTCTCCCTATTATTTGTTTTGTACCATGTATGTAAAATTGTTTGGTTGGGATTCAATCCCAGAACAAGTGATCCAGATGAGGTGTTGTTTATCATCAGACAACATGATGCAATAAAAATACACAACACCTTTTTTCAGTGAGTCAGAGGGAGTTCCCAGCACGGCCATCCGAGAGATCTCACTTCTTAAGGAGCTGAATCACCCAAACATCGTCAGGTGGGTGAAGTAAAGTCCCTATTTTCAAACAGCACTGTGCAAGTACCCAGACTCCTTACACGTGTTTTCAACTTACATTCGTCCCTTAAACAGCAGACCCGTCTTATTGCTGGCCCCCCAAATATTTTCGCTTGCACCCGTGAGGCAGGGATTGATCGCAAGCCCTTTCTGCGCCGCCTGTAAGGAGTCTGGTGTCCCTGGGTACTACGCAAGAAAGTTGTAAATAAGGAGATGAGTGGGTCAGCCATTGCCAGCACAAGCTGCCTGGGCTGACCTGTGTTATGAGTTGTGTCATTGTCAGAAAGAAAGAAAGAAAGAGACCATGAAAAAAAAGAAGACTTTTACTTCAAGCATTTATTCTTCCAAGTGCCATACCAACACATCTGAAGATATGATTCCCAAAGAAAAAAAACAGAACTATTGGTAACTTCTTTCTTCCCACCCCAGATTACTTGATGTGGTGCACAGTGAGAAGAAGCTGTACTTGGTGTTTGAGTACTTGAACTTGGACCTGAAGAAGTACATGGACAGTGCACCACCCTCGGGACTGCCTACTGAACTTGTCAAGGTAGTTCTCAACTTCTTCTATTGGTTTCTACATGTTAATGTTTCTCTCAGGGTTGCTCACGGGTTGGACAAGTCCACCAGCACAATTACTGTAAATGCAGAAATGTTCGTGGTGGATTAATATTCGCGGTTTTTGCGGGGACCACTTCACCATGAAATTAAAACCACCGCGAAATGTCATTTTTCCTGCTACCGCGAAATCAAATCCCCGCAAACTTAAATGCATTTACAGTATCTTGATCAGGCAAGCCCATGTCCTACCCCACTTGCCCGGTCGGACAAGTAAGATTTTTCCAGGAATTTATTTATTTACATTGCATTTATTTATTCATCTCAAAACATGTGGGTAGCCCCTTCAACTTGTTTGAAGTTGATTTCCAAGGGGGCCCACTACATAAATAACAAAAACGAAACGTGTTACATTCAGTAAGACAACCAGAGGACAACAAACAATATATACAAATAAACCGAGGCGTCTTTACCAAGAACAGTTGTCAAGGTCAACTAAAAACGTCAACGGTGGAGGTCAGAGGTCCATGTGCAGAGGAGTGTGTCTTAGGGCAGCTTTAAACTGCCGTAAAGTTGGTGCATATCTAATGTCTGCCGAAAGGGTATTGTAATATGTTGCTCCTCTGTATGCAAATGTGCGGTGGCCAGCTGTGTTTGTGTAATTGGGTTTATGAAGCAAAGAGGCTTGTCTGGTGTTATGGCTGTGTAACAGGTAGTTGTGTACAAAGGTGGTATCCAAGCATGTCGGGACAAGCCCGGGACAAGGAATGACATTTTGATTTGCTTGTCAGTTTTCACAGTAATGGCATCCAGCATTGGTCAACATAGAAAAATAGAGCCAATGATATACACATTTTGTAAGAATTCCATTGCTGGAAGTGAAAATATTTTAGAAAATGTCATTCAAATTTCAGGCAAGTGAAGAGTTGGTTTGGCCAAAAAAATGTTTTATATAATTGCCAAATAGGACAACTGAATTTTACACTCCAGTTTTTGTGAACAATCCACTGCTTCTGTGAAGTCATGTTATGTAGATAGCGCACATGGCTCAGTGAGAAGTGGATTGTACGTATAAGTTGCAGAAAGTGGTAAGTATAACTTTGTTGTTTTTTCCATCAGAGTTATGTCCACCAGATTCTGAAGGGTATAGCGTACTGCCACTCCCACCGAGTCCTACACAGGGACCTGAAGCCTCAGAACCTGCTGATCGATGCAGAGGGAAACATCAAACTGGCTGACTTCGGTTTGGCACGAGCTTTCGGAGTTCCCGTCAGGACCTACACTCATGAGGTGGGTTCAAAAGGAGTTGTAGATAGGAAACAGATCTTAGGTATGATTGTGTGTAGTCCAGTGCAGTGAAATACTTTTTCAGCCAGGTTGCCAAGGCGGCAACCTGAGTCAAATGCCGGATTGTGCCATCAACATTTCAGATTGCCCCACTTCCAAGTTAATATTACTTTCTTCAAATCAGCTACTTCTTCATTGTCTTTTCTTCCAGTTACATGTAACTACTTATGTTTTATCTTATCAAGATATAAATGCAAAAGCTTGTGCACATAGGTGGGGGAAAAGCATCTGGGGTGTTCCATCTGCAAAATTTCAAGTTGCACACTGCACTACCTGGGTTTAAAATTAAGTTGCCCCAAGCAAAATCTAGTTGTGTTTGCAAGTTGGTATTTCAAGTACTGCCAGCGGTTAGTGGTGTAATTCAGGGGTGCACTTGACTGTCGTTATATTATGTATCAATGCAATTGTTGATTTTCTTAATAAGAAAGAAATAGAAGAAGGACCAAGAAGTCACGAGTTCCAATCCATCATTCCATTGTGCTCAGAAAGAGCTACTGGAGTTTCCCCGGTAAATTGAACATATGAATATTGTGTCTGTCTTCTCTGTCACAATTAGTGGAAGAAAAGTCTAATTATTTATTGAGCTAAACTAAAATAAACTGGTTACAGATCACTGTCACTGGAAAGGGTCACAGATAAGACGATAAGCTGTGGTACTAGCCTGGTATCCAGCTGTATTATAGCTCTTGAGTCTTTGTTTGTTTGAACCTTTATTTATTCATGAAAGCTCAAATCGGTCTGCAGGCCGCTTTTCATTGAGGTCATGAGGGAAGTGGCAAGGGTCAGACAAAGTATATAACAGAGATAACAGATAACAGAGTCTCCTCTGTCCTCTTCGCAATACCAAGCCGTTTATTAGGTTCATTTGAGCTTAACTAGTTTGAGATCGTTTTCACCTTTGAGGCATGATTGTAATTGTAATCCTCTAAACCTTGCACCCATTTGCAGGTGGTCACCTTGTGGTACCGCGCACCTGAGATCCTACTGGGCTCCAAGTTCTACTCTACACCTGTGGACGTCTGGAGCATCGGCTGTATCTTTGCAGAGATGGTGAGATTTTATCTTAGCTCAAACCTGCCCAAGGAGACAACTCAGTCTGGTCTGTGTGGATAGGTGGTTTCTAAAGACAGGATTTTGTTGCTTTTGTCACTGGGAAAAATTATCAATGTAAGTTTGTATATCAACAATGGGCAGGTGGTCCTTATGTAGAGGTCAGTAGTACAGGTTTGACTGTAGCTGTGATTTAAGGAACACATTATGTTATTTCATGTAGCTGAAATGTGGAGAAGGAAAGATACAATTGAATCTTTTATCCCCAAGCTGGAAGGAGTTTTTTTGCTAAGAAAGAAAACCTGGATAAACACAGGTAGGCAGCAGTCAGCTAGTCATCACACTGCATGTCTAAGCGGCTCTGCCCAGTGGGTTCATGCTAGCAAGTCCGCACACATAAATGTCCTTCTTAACACACATCTTCTAAGATTTTTTTGATAAGGAACTGCATTTTACTGATACTCTTTCTTTTTCGCATAAAACAGATCACAAGAAGAGCACTCTTTCCAGGAGACTCAGAGATCGATCAGCTGTTCAGAGTCTTCAGAACGTTGGGTAAGTCATCCTCTCTTCTGACCTAATGTCTTCTAGATTGTAGTGATTGGAAGTCTTTTTCAGTCCAGACAGTTAACGTTTGTGATCTAAAAAAGACACACTTTAATTTGTGTCATTTTTCTTGTACATCAAACATTGGTTGTTCTGAAAGTTTTTAAACAAATGTCTTGATATCCATAGATGTTTGGGGAGAAATGCAGACTGTGATATGAAAATATACTTTCTCTTTGAAATATGCTTAATTTTTTCCTAATTTGTCATATCTTACATTCTGACAAACTTCAGGACATTAGATGGCTGAAGGGTAAGTACATACATTAACATGTACTAGAAGTTATGTGTGTGAAGCTTGCCTTTTTTGCAGCAGCATTTTCAGAAACCATTGCAGCAGCCTTCTCCTCTAGATTCTGTAACTATATTATATAGAAACATAAGCAGTAAATCTCATTGTGAAACACACCAGTTCTGTAGGTCAAGTCATGTCAAGAAGCATTGTTTGGACCTTTGTGCACCCTGAATTGGAACTGTACAGCAATTGTTTTGTTCTGTAGGTGCCATGCTGTACCTAGAATACTCCTTTATACAATATATATGGCCTCCTTTAGTCAATATTGACCATGGTAAAATCCTAATTGATATCAGCCCTACAACGTCGACTGTGGCTAAACAGTCCTATAGTAGGCTATATGAGAATGACAGTCTCTGCCACATAGGGCACATCTGTAAGCTGACTCAGGTCTGTTGCAGAGTTCTTTTCGCAGGATCCGCTTTTCTTGTGCCATGCGCATCAGTCTGGTTTCTCCTGTATACACTAGTACACAGCATATTTATGTTGGGCATCAAAAATTTTACTTTGCACCTAAATGTTAAGGTTAGGTAGTTGACAGGCTTTTAGCCAGGCATGCGTCAATGCGTCATCTGGACGCACTTTTCTTAGAATAACAAGAAATTTGACGCTCTGGCCGCCCTTACACTGGGTAAAAAATCCTCTGACAGGCATGAAATTCTGATTGACCAGGGATGCTACCAGGTCATCTGTGGTCACAGTCTTCTACTATGACCCCTGTAACAGTATTTTGACCTCTTTGGATACCTTAGAATGCACTATTTCAACTTAAAATCATCAAAAACTCTGTTTGTTGTGTCCTTTCATCTGTTTGTGGCAGGCACCCCCGATGAGACGACATGGCCCGGTGTGTCCCAGCTACCAGACTACAAACCCACCTTCCCGCGCTGGCCCCGACAGGACGTCACCAAACTGTTCGCCAGTCTGGAACCCGAGGGAACAGAACTCTTCGCTGTAAGTTGACTTGCCATTTATTGAGGTTTACCACATTGGTGGGAAGTATTGACATAACAGGTGACTATCACTTTTTCAAGATGTCAACCTGGAGAATAGACTGTAAGGTTTGGTCCACTTACACGAAGAGGCGCTTTTTGATTTCGTAACATGCTCAAGGTGAGGAAAGTCTTGTAAAGTGCTTTTTCCAAGGGCACAAGATCAGTAGCACGTAACAGTCTGTCAACTCTAGAGGTGTGTGCTTTCACTTGAACAGTTTGACAGGGTATCATTTGCTCATCAGTGTTGACACAAACCTAATGAACTGTTGACAACTGGGCAATGTCTATTCAAATAGAATGCAACAAACTTTATGTAGTAGTATGTCTGTATATGTAGATGTCAACATTAGGCACTACCAGAAGATAGAAAGAAAACACGTTCCTTTGAGACACACCAAATATGGTTTAATGTATTCATCTATGAGGCGGGTCCATCCAGGGAAATTCATTCCCATGGCTTGTATGCACAATGCTCCTCCCACTGCACTGGGGCCGTGCTGGCGGCAAAACTTTTTAGAGGCTAAAGAGACTTGACTCCGCCCACTGCACTAGACACAGTAGACAGTCTCTGGCACCAGCCTGCTGGCAGTGCAGACTCCGCCCTTTTGGGGGTGTTGTCTAGTCAGGTTTACTTTTGGGGAGGACAAACGGCGTTTGGAATTTCCAAAACAAAGACTGAACTGACAATATCTGATGATTAAATGACAAAAACAAATGCTCATAAAGCATATCTGATGGTAACAGTGCTCCAACTTTTAAAAAATATTTCACATTATATATTGTTAGTTTAGTTTTTACTTTGATAAAATGACCAAAAGTATCTGCTACTGTGACGAACTTTTTCAACAGCCTCCCACGGCCTGATCGGGACGTGCCAAGTGTATGAGGGACAAGTGTCTGATTATTATTTTTTCTATTCTTAAAAATTATTAATGCAGTTTAGTGAGGGTAGGCGCGCAAGTTACGAGGAAAAAGTGTTGAGGACGAGGAGGAAACGTATTTGTAGTTGTAGTTTTTCAAGTTCCACGAAAAAGATTGTCATACAAGGACACTCCCTCGGCAAGTCGTAATAAGCCAGTCTAGCCCAAATATGGCTCTGGGCTTGCCACATATGGGAGGGCAACATGAAGACCCGCCTCGGCGGTGCGCTCTGTGCACATGGGACCTGATAAGTCACGCCAGGCAGCGCCCGCACATGTATTTGTGTTTTGCTCATTGCGATTCCCTCTGAAACAACTGAAACCAACGTTTTTTTACATTTGATCTGGCATTATTGCACAAATAAATACAGTCAAAATGCCGCTACTTTGTATTGAAAATAAGCGTTGCGGCCCCAAAATGAGCGTAGCGGTCCAAAATTTTAACGTAGCGGGCCGCTACGCAACTTTGCGCTAGCTAGAACCCTGTGCAGACAGAAAAGCACACAGACAGACAGACACAGACACACACAAAGACACACAGAGACACATGCTGACAAGCTGAAACAATTTTTCACACCCTTTGGGTGCAGTATTTATGTCAATGGTGTAACATTCATATTCATTTTCCCCACTGCAGCAAATGTTGTTGTATGAGCCCAACATACTCAAATTGTAAAATGTACTTTTATGCTAGTATGTAGTTTAATGATGATGTTTTCAAACACTCAAATATTTTCCCCACCGCAGCAAATGTTGTTGTAAAAGCCCAACATACTCAAATTGTAAAATGTATTTTATGCTAGCAGGGCTCGAAATACCACATGCATATGCAAGTTTGTGCATGTAAAATTGGTGTGGTGCAAGTAAGTTTGGACCAAACTTGCACCAGTGCAAGTTACTTTTATCCACTAATACCTGACTTTAGAAAAAGCTTACACACACCAAGAATATTGTCTGCCATTGAAAGGTAAAAGAAAACAACACTGAATAAAAAAATAGCCTAAATTTGTTATTTCTAAACTTGGTTAGACATCCAGGTAAACAAAATTTGAAGACAATTCCATCTCTATAATGCCAATAATTCCTATGATGTTGTCTTACCTTGATTTGCATATGAGTAAATACATTTTGTATACAATTTAGTGACTTTGATATGATCAACAGTACTGGATTTTCCAGTTATATGTGTTTGTATTGAGTTGTTCTAGCGATGGTTAAGAATAGTGATGGAAGTCACTCGAAGAGTCCAGAAGAAATCTATTGATCTTATCAAGTTGTAGACATTGAATTGTCTTAAATTAAGCCTAAATTCACATTTGTTGTACAATTTGAAATCCAAAATAAAATACGCTTTGGAAAACAAATATCCAAACATGTGGTCTTTATGTATCCCCATATATTTGCAAATTTTCAGAAGAAGAATAAAGGGTTAACAGTTCACTATTTTGGGTTGTGCAAGTAAGTTTCTTTTGGTGCAAGTTACCTTTGGCTTAACTTGCACTGGTGCAAGTTGACTGAAAAGTGTATTTCGAGCCCTGGCTAGTATGTAGGTTTATGATAATGTTTTGAAACACTCATAACAAATATTTTCCCAACTGCAGCAAATGTTGCTATATGAGCCCAACAAGCGCATCTCTGCCAAGGCAGCGATCAACCACGTGTACTTCCACGACGTGAGAAAAATAGAGGTTCCCAACCTGAAGGGGTGAAGAGGGACTGACAAACACTGGTGGACAGGGGGAACCAGCGGTCGCTGTTGTGAGTAGGATCTTCGCTGATGGCCACACTGATTGTTCTTGTTTCTCAGTCAATTTTTTTATTGGAAAAAGTTCTACAAGAGACCAAGATAAAACAGTTCGGGAGGAAAATGTGAACGATACACTTTTTATAATGTGTGTACCAAGGATCAGACTTTCCTGTTAAACTATTGTTTTTATTTTGATTACAGTCCAAGGTTATCCTTTTACATTCGAGAACACAGAAATACTGAGGTGTTGCCTACCCTAAGGTCTACACAAATGTGATGTTTAGGATGACTACAGATAACATGCAATAGTCAAAAAGGAAGGGAAACAGCCCCTTATAAACATGAGGCCAACAATTTTGACCAGACAAGACGCAGAGTAACAACATACCGATTTTTTTTTATTATACTATCAAAATATAATAGAAAAAATACAAACATCATCTGTTAGTGTTACTTCTTTCCTTGTTATCTGGCCATAGCAAAACTCTTATTGCCAGCTTGCAGTATTGGATGAAGTCATCTTTGATAGTGTCACATTAATGAGGACCCCTTCTCAGAAGTTATAGCTGCAAAATGTTCCTCTACATTCCACCCTGTCATCTCTGGATTTTAGCTACTGTAAATTGGCAGAATTTCATACCTTGTGACCATTTTGTTGCTGTTGGTTGTTTGTTTTAGGGTTCCAGTTTGGGTAGAACTCTTCGCTATATGAAAGACTATTCAAACCTTATTTTGATATTTTCCCAAATGCATTTAAAGTATTTTAAATGTAAGGTCAGTAGGATCAACTTTTGACACTGTGAAGATGATATTTTTAACCAATATGCTTTCTTTCTAAACTTGTAAAATTTGTAAAAAGTGTTTTATAAAAAACAAGTAAAATCTAATTTGATAATGGAATCTCCACCAGTTAGATGTGATCTCTTAATACACCTGTAAATTTGTATCAAGCTTGTTTTGCTTTTTGGTGTAGTGACTTATATATTTTAACATTTTTGACTCAGAACGATGAAAGGAGTATGTTACATAAAGATTTGGACATTGCTGTTTTACACTAATTGTTGATTCAGAATTTCTTTGCCTTTTGATGACTTTTCTTGATATTTGCCTCTCCTATATTGCAAAAGTAAAAGTGTAGTAGTGTTTGTTTTTTAAAGATGCATCCAAGTTAAATGTGTGAATGGCAGGGAGATTGTATGAAACAAGATTTTGATGTGTTTGTTATTGCAGAAATATTTGTGTAAGGCCTAAGAAAATTAATATTGTGTTTCTGATCACTGTTCTGAAAAAAATAGGTATCTTTTTTTCAAATTTTGGGTGAAGGGGATCCATTGAATACTGTTTTACAACGTCAGAGAAAATTGCATCAGAACATTGGTATTTTCAACATTTATTCTAATTATACAGATATACATTGTACAACACAATTTCTATTGCAAAAAAATATGAGGAAAATATGTAAGAAAATGGTACTACCACATTTTCATTACTTAGATGTCAGATTGAAATTTTAAATCCCTTGCCAGCAGTCAACCTTCTCCTAGAAAGGATAGATTGGACAGCTGTTTTCTAGGGTTGGTAAAGTAATTGGAAACAGAACATTTTTTTCTCTAGGCCTTACATCGTTGTTACATGGATACATTAAAAATATAGCCTATTCAGCCTTCTGTAATAAAACAGTTAAATATTATATTCTTCCAGCTGTAGCTGTTTTGACTTATGTTTCATTTTAAACTTTCATATCATTAGGCATAGTGGGTGTACAACATAGTTGCGCTTACAGTTCAGGGCTCAAAATACTTTTGTTCTGCATACCGCACTGGTGCAGGTAACATTGAAAATTACCTGCACCAGACAAATTTTACCTGCACCACTCTGAATTTAGGAAGTATGGATCATACAAAATTTGTTCAGGAACTATTGCTATTTTTTCTTTTATAATTTATAGGTTGTAACAGTAAATGCACCCTAATAACAAATGCAGGTAGACACCAGAAATACCTGCACAGCTCCAATTTTACCTGCACTATCCTGCATATGCAGGTGGTATTTCGAGCCCTGCAGTCAGACCTTTGTATAGTGGTCACTCAAAGGACTTGAAGTTGATCAAAATGGACAGTAGCTTGGGTACCATCTGGATAGTAGTTCGCTCCGATTTTTATTATACACTTTATACAGTCTCTGCTATTCTGTTTGGGAACTTGGATATATTGAACACCTAGAATATTCCATTTAATAATTCAATGGCTCAAACCTTGCCTTCAACCAAACGCTTAATAAAAAAGCTGGCAACAATAGCACTGGGGGTGAAAACACCTACAAAATAGACCATTGGGTTCCCCGGTAGCTGTGCATCATAGTACTGGTAGGCCCATGAAAAAACAACCTTAGCTAGGTACAACAGAAGAAATCCAATGATGCAACCAACATACTCTACTTGAACCAAGCTCTTGTGTATGAAAGAAGCGTTAAATTTGCTCTCAATGTTAAGACATAGGGTCACAAGACCACATATGGCCAGTGCAAAGAAGTACTGGTTGAGTGGAATAACGATGGGTTCCCATAGCCTGGTCCATAGCCGGCCGTTCTCATCAGGCAGACTGCTGTAGGTGTGGAGGGTGATGGCGAGGTAGACCAAGGCAGGGACGTAACGTGTCCATGTGGGGAGTTGCTTCCAGAATGGCAGTGTGAACAACTGGACAATAGAACAGGATAAATATGGTTAGAAAAATCTTTAATGAAAAAAAAAGAGACCAAAAATTTAGAAATATAAAAGAGGTACACATCTAGTCTGTTACAGCGTCGGCATGGGAACCAATGTAAGAGTCAAGTAGAAACAGTCTCCTAGCTCCTAGGATTCAAACCCTGGTCGCCAGATAACAAACCCAATAAGCCAAACCGTATGCCAAAAGGGTCAGACCTGTTTTGATCCGTTTGGCGGCACTTGAACCGTACTATTACAGTATTAAGGTGGTATGTCACTACACTTGGGGCACCAGTGTGGCACTGCGGGCTTCAAAATATTATTCAACGAATTTCAGAGATAAAGAATTCATTTTCTTACATTTGTATATTTTGTTGTCTTGTAAGTCATACTTTTACGTATTGCGCAATATCTATATTATTATAAATTAGCAAAAATAACTCAACAGTGTCACAGTGAACGAACACCGCAGTGCCACACCGGTGCACCAAGTGCAGCGAGATACCACCTTAAAGCAAAACATACGTTTTCAAGTATGGCACAAATATGGTTGCAGTACCTGGGTGAAGACCACGAGGGCGCTGAAACCGAAAGTGAACATGGGCCAGTACCCTGTAGGCCCTCCTGTCTGGTAGGCCACGATGGCCCCGTGCACCGCCACCCAGGTCTCCAGCACAAAGCGCCAATATCTGGAATCACAAAAAGTCATTTACCACTTCTAAATTATCCAATTTACCAGCTAACCATCAGATAAGACACAAAAAATTGTACCCAGGTTCTGAACATCTCAGATTAAGCTGAGCATAGAATCTAGAAATCAAATGACACAAAATAGAAACTGCTGTTCAAGCTGTCAAATTCTAAAACTTTTTTCCAAGGCATTCTGATCCCACCACTTTCCCCTTGAAAAGGTTGCACTGGCAACTGATGTTGTATAACAAAAGCTAACACAGCTGCTATGCCAGTTGTTATGCTTCCATGTCTTATTTTTCTAGACAAGCCCTGCCAGCCTGGCATTCATCTTATTCTCTGTATTGCTCCCTAATTCGCTTCCTCGAAGAATAGTCTGCCCCCATTCATAGGGACCAGATGAGATTAAATATCTAAGGTGAATATTCAAATGATATTCGCGAGAGCCCTGATACATGTAAGCTCTCAGTTGCACGATCCTCTGTATGGTAATTATAACAGGGTGCAGACAGATATTTGGATGTTCCAGCTGAGAAATATTCAAAATAATGCAGGCCTTAAGGACTGAACTTTTCAATGGGGACAACTACTAGTATTCCACTTTCTAGTTGTTGGAGCAAACTGTAGCTGGAAGAATGCAAATACAAGGTTGAATAATTGGATGTGTATGGATAGGAGAGCTCACTTATTGAGGTGCATGTCTGTGTAGACCAGGCCACCCTGCAACATGAAGATCCAGGTGTTCATAAACCCCATCACGTGACCCAGCGTGTTTTCCATCGGATGATACCAGAGGGTGTACACCGCCGCCCACATAATGACGTAACCGTGGTACTTCCTGATCAGGGTCACCGACCTGCGGGTCGATGACCTCAAGGTTCTTCCCATGTAGTCTGATGAGAAAACAGAACTTTAATGCATTTGAAAAGAGGGAGTGTTTTTTAGGACGTTAAATGGGGGAGCCACATCTTGAGCACGTTAAAGAACAAGCTGCACTTATAAAAAACAGTGCAAGTGTACCAAAACATACTGTCTTGTGCACATCTTACATACCGTGCTTAGATCCCTCAACCTAGTTACCTCCATTAAATGTCATGGAGGTTATATTTCACCCCACGTTTGTCTGTGTGTGTGTCTGTGTGTGTGTAAACAAGATAACTCAAGAACGGCTGGGTGAATAGGTTTCATACTTGGTGTGTTGGTAGTGTGTGATATAAGCTGGAAATGATTAGATTTTGGACCACCTAGCGACTTCCCTTGGTACTGCAGCGCAACTTCCGGTTGTGCTATCTCGGTGTTCTGAACATGCTATGGTCACGATTTTAAGGTGTAAGATAGCTCTTGTGCTCAGGAAGAAGCGACATAAGTTTGGGCCCCCTAGCGGCTAGTTTTGGGAAAGCAGGGGCATTTTTGTCAAAAACTTCTGACGAGGATAACTCAAGAAGGGAACAACGGATTTTCATGATTTTTGGTATGTAGGTACCTTAGACAATGTTGTACAAGATAAATACTAATTATGCAAAATAGGCGTACATTTGCATAATTAATGAGAATATTCTATCATAGGAGTTTTTTCAATGTATCTCTTGTCGCGGACGTGCTATGGTCGTGACATTTGGGTGGTAGATAGCTTTTAGCGTCATGAAAAAGTGGGGTAAGTCTCAGTCCCCTAACATTTAATTGTGGAACTGCAGAGGCGTTTTTGTCAAGACACTCCAAAGAGGATAACTGCAGAAAGGAACGACGGGTTGCTTGCATTTTAGGCATGCAGGTAGCTTGGGCAAAGATGTTCATAATGATATGCATGTTATGCAAATGAGGACTTAATTTGCATAATTAATGAGGAAATTGTATTGTTTCATTGTTTTCAATAACTAGACCTTAATACATGTAATACATGTTAATTATGATAGGTGGAATATAAGCAGATACCAAATATGGTAATGAGGAACTTATTTGCATAATTTATGTAAAAATTGCAAAGCCACTTAATGATTGATAATGGGAATTTTATAATTGTGACATGTGTACGTTACTCAATGATTAACAACATCATGCATGAATTATGTTAATGTGTTAGTCAATTACATGAAATTTACGAAAGCTCTAAATTTTCATGGAGGTATGAGGTCGCCGAACTCTAGTTACATGTATGTTAAGCACATAAGAAGAAGAAGATATAGCATGTACCTGTACTGCTGCCGGAGGGCCAGCCAAAGAGCACTCCTCTGTCCTGAAACTCGACCACCATCATCAACAGGAGGGCCACAATAACAGAGCCCTGTGAGCTGAATATGGACACGTCCTGGAAGGATGAAGAAAGCTGCAACATGATCTTTTTACTGAAATAGTTCTGTTCTGCAAGATACAATGATATTGTCCATGGTGGCACTGAATTCATTTACTTCAGTGATTTTATTCTTTGGTGAGAAGAAAGTGGTATGAATTCCACATTTACTGTAAGGTTGACTTAAAAAGAGAAGACTTTACTTTGTAGACTATTTTTGACTAGCCTCCATAGCAGGCTCTCTATGGAGGCTAATTTTTGACTAACAATTTGATTAACAAGTGTTTCAGTTGGTCAAAAAGACAACTACCTTTTTTTTTAAACTACGTGCTGTTTATTTCTAAAGCAAACCTGAACTTTCAGGCTTTTATACATCTTTTGCCACTTTGAAATGTTTTGGGGGGCTTTGAAAAAAAAACTTTCTGAAACTTTGACACACCAGACATTTTTTATTTCTTGGGCCATTCAAAAAAGACAGGTACAAGTCATGTGTTGCACGTGCACTTCTCTCACCTGTGCGGTAGCGTCGTACGTCAGGTGAGTTTGCGCCAGGTGCAGCATGTGGAAGAAGGTGTGCACGGCCACAGCTGCCCAGTTGTACTTACTCAGCTGTGTGGAGTACTTCTTTCCCTTCTGTGACTGTAATAGAAATTCATATGTTTTCAGGTATTTGTTTATTTAAAGGAACTAAATGGTGCCTCTACTAACTATTGAAGTAGACTGTTACCCAATGTGTTAGGTTATAACTACATGTACCTCACCTGGTTGTTCACCTTTGCCAGGTACTGGAGCCACCTGAGGCCATGGTGTAGGGTTAGCTCACCTGTAAGTGTTAGCTCACCTGTTTGTTCACCTGTGCCAGGTACAGAAGCCACCAGGCCAGCAGCTGATAGAAGGTGTAGGGTTAACTCACCTGTAAGTGTTAGCTCACCTGTTTGTTCACCTGTGCCAGGTACAGGAGCCACCAGGCCAGCAGCTGATAGAAGGTGTAGGGTTAGCTCACCTGTAAGTGTTAGCTCACCTGTTTGTTCACCTGTGCCAGGTACAGGAGCCACCAGGCCAGCAGCTGATAGAAGGTGTAGGGTTAGCTCACCTGTAAGTGTTAGCTCACCTGTTTGTTCACCTGTGCCAGGTACAGGAGCCACCAGGCCAGCAGCTGATGGACGGTGTAACAGGCCCACACAAACAGACGCGTCCATGGAGTCACCAGTTCTGGGCGGAGCTTCCAAAAGTACCAGCGTATCACTAAAGAAATAACAATATTAAGATATTACTAAAGAAATAACAATAAGATATGACATTAGGCACTTTGTTGCACACTCTTGAGCGTGAACTACGTGTACTTTAAAGATCATAGTTCGAAGTAAGACACGCGAAGGAATATATTCATTGTCTAGGAAAAAAAAGTCAAAATGCTTTGACGTGTCAGCAAAATGTAGTTTGCGGGAAATGATGCTGAAATATAGACGAAAATATGTTTTAAACTGAAACTAGCCTGGTTACCAAACCCCAGCCCGATCTCATATGTATCTATCGTGCAAGGGTCTGGCCGGATGGGATAGGAACTCTTCTCAATTTTGCCCCTTTTAGTGGGCAAAAAACTCCTCCAATAGAACAGCACAGGATCAGCAGGAGGTAATTACACCCCTGCCATGATTGGTTAAACACCCCAACTGTACTTTTTGAATCCATAACACTCAGTGGCCACCAAGTACCTGATTCGCTACTGTGATATGATAGCCTGCTGACCAACTGTGGTGTGTTGTAGCTGACTACCTGTGGTGTGAGTGGTCATCAATCCTAGGTTCACCTCCCCCTGATCAAGGGCCTTCGAGAACCTTTCTACAGGCATCCTGCCAGACCCCAACACGAAAGATATATTTTGAGGTTGGGGTATGGTATCCAGGCTAAACTGAAACATGTTCTTCTGACTTTGGCAACTAAGCAGCAGTTACCAGTTTTAAACGTCACTCGGAGTGCGTTTGAATTGTTCTTAGGAAGTCCGTGTACAATCAAGTGTGATAAACCAAATTATCACCGTACCGAAGGTTATCCCTGCCCAGGTATGACATACAAAGCAATATTCTGAGAAGTAGCCCCAGAGTCAGCCTACAAAGAAACACTGCCAACCGCCATAACTTCATACAGAGCGCTACCATCATCTGTGAAGATGGAAGGATGCCTACTAAAGTCCCGGAGCTAGCGTACGCACCAGGTTCCACCCCGTACCTCCCCTTCACCCCCGGCTCCTGAACAAACGGTTCGGGAAGGAACCTCTCTCGGGTCGTGTTGGCCTCGTCATAGAAGAATCCATTCGGCGCGTTCCAGCCCCTGGAAAAAAAACAAACAACTAGAATACAGTATGGCTCATGTGTTGAGGCAGATTTCCACTTTGCCAGAATTTTTTATCGGTGGGTTAGTGCGTGCGTGAGGCTAGGTTAGGATCGGGTTTAGGTTATGAAGAACTTTATTGCAGGACGATTGTACATGTACGTGGTACAGTGTATGAAAACAACAATTGCACAAAGTACAAAATGTATCGAATAAAACTTAACATACTAATTATCAACTTATAGGCTAACATAAGTCTTTGGTATAGTGTTACAATAAAGTAAGGCTAATTAAGGTATTCTTTCTAATGACAAAGCAGTATTTTATAGATCTAGTTGTGGCATCTAAAGAAATACAAATCTGTCTGTGACATCGAGTCCCTTGAAACTTCTGAAACGTCTGCCCGTTCCCAAATCTAGCCCGATACTAAAATAAGAATATGATATTATTATACTAACTATAATATTATTATAGTTAATATCACCTGTACTTCCCCAGCGCGTTGACGAGGACCATGAGCGCAGCGATGAAGACCATCCCGCCCGCCCACACTAACACGTCCTGCCGCCGGTGCCAGGTAACGTCGGGACTCTGAAACGTCAATGTTCAAAGATGAAGTCTGTGTTCAAGTAGTTCTTTGCAAGTATTCATGTATCTTCACAGTTACAGGCGCCTCCAACACATCAATGTTATCACAACACTGTAAAATTGTAGTCTAGTACGTACAAGGATCGCTTATAAAAGGTGGAGAAAGGCAACAAAAAAATTCGCGTTGGTTTTGAGTTCAAGGTGAAGCGGTCACTGCCAACAACACGGATATAAAACCATCGTGAACACAGTATCCCTTTTCCCGATAATAAAATAGTTAGTGACATTCATTCAATTGAGCCAATGTGGTATTTTATGTAACCAAGTCTGTCTGATGCCATGGACCGCTGAGTCGAGTCCAGTCGTATGTCGTCAATCCCCTCCCGTCTTTTTTTTTTTGCCGGAACGACCTACAGTGTCTATCATATTGCACGGGGTGTGTTACACGTACGCACACATAGGTTGTTCAAACAAAGCGCTTAAATTGCCGGGAACATCGTCCAGGTCACCAGGGGATAAGTTTAACGTACTTCACCGTCAGTTTGCAGTTTTCGATGGCAATGCTCAATTAAACGGTCAGATCAGGAAATGCACTAAGCTGCAACACGAATGGTTTCAATCCAAAGAACCAGGTATCAATGCTCGCAAACGTTGTATCATTACTCGTGGTGTGCTACACGCACGCACACATGGATTATTCAAACAAATCCGAGTCTCACCTTGCTAAGGGCATCGCCGTTCCCACCTGTACCCCTTTCCGGGGCACCACCCGTCTCGCCCAAACCGTTCTGAATGCCGTGTTTGTCCGAGACTTTGGCTCCCTGGCGCCGCTGTCTGGTCTTACCACCCTTCATGCTGCATAAGAATCTCCGAAGGCTTTTGAAAACGAACACTGAACGACAAATAGAGTAGTTGGCGCTCTTGTCTATACGTCACAGTGAGCAATCAGTGATTGTACTTTGTCCTGTTGACCTTTAACCTAGCGCATGGTATTAAAGGATTTTATGGTTAGCAGCACGCGCGTTCCACTTCTTGGCAACATCGCGGTTCTGAACGCATAACAAATGCCTTCATATCATTTTGTTTATTACATGCACCTATGAATACCATTTACAAGCATATCATTTTGTTAACGTTACTTAGAAATGATTTTTGCCCGAATGTAGCTTGTGGTATAACTGATAACTCCTAACACCTAGTCTGTGTAACACAATCTCCGCTGTCCGGGGCTGTAACTGGCCCCTCCCCTTCTAGGAGGCCTACCTGATGTTGGGCGCGCTGCTATAAGCGAAATTTAATCAGGTTAGTCGGCGTAGAATAACCTTCTTTAATACCAGCTATTCGGGTGGTGATTGTCAGAAAATGGGTGGTCAGAAAAACCAATTGATCAGTATCATGTTTTTCATTTCAAACCCTCGTCATGCTACGGTTGCACCGGTGTCCGTCAGGGGTGTAGCCCCGGGCGAGTTCAAAAGCCACAAATTTGTCCCGGGACTAGGAGGGATAAAATGTTTGAAAAATCGAGGACCCTGCCGCGCCCCAAAAATAGCCCGGTAGACGCATGGTGTCCCACTGGGCCACGAAGCGGTTCACGCCCGAAAGTGCACAAACACAGCCTTTAAACCACCCAGAAGGGCCCCTTTTCTCTCAATGGATCCGTAGCATCAGGAGCGATTGCTAGCCATTGGGCCAGCCTAGTCACATTGTTAATAATTGTTCATTGTCACTTGTATATCTCCTATGTTTATACCATGCACTTGCAATTAGCCCTCGGGCAGGAACTTGCAAATAAACTTCTACATGTATAATTACCCACAATCGCACTGCGCAAGCGTAGTTCGAACAGTGAACCAGCCTATTGATTTGAATTGGTCTCTACCCGTCATCCCTTAGTCTGCGGTATAACGGATTTTGGGTTCCCCTCCTGGAAACCCGGGCCTACAGTTGTCTCTTTCCTGTATTTTCCTGTCGGTCCAGGTAAGACAGATTCTGAAGGCAATCGGGGCCACAGCTTCGAAGCGTCTTCACGGAAGTCGTGCGGCAAGTACACAACCGTCTGCTTCTTTACTCTGTGAACGTTTTCCTGTTGGTATTTCAGCAGGAGATATTATAATGCAACACCACAGTTTACAAAAATGAGACTGCTTGATATTTCTAAGTTAGGTTCAACAGTACAGCACTCTCTCGATCATAGAATCTGAGCTGTTTAAACTGCAGTTGTACATTACTGTGCGATTCATGTTCATTATCATATGCCTGAACTGTTTGCACTTGTTTCTAACGGGATTCTATACTGAGAAATATTTCTGTCTATGATACTGGACAGAGAAATTAGAACAGATTCATATGATCAATGATTTGATTTTTATATAGATGTTTTATTTTCTCATCTTTATATTATCCATATTATTCTATATTTCATACTTTTATATAATTTATATGTAGAATAAAATCTTCTGAGAACTATGATTTATGCAAATAATCATAGAAACGTACACGTCAGCACGAAAGCCTGCTGAGACGATAATTAAATAACAACTTAAAACGCCACGCTGATTGTAAATTGTGAAGTCTCAGACACTTACGTTTTCTTGATGTAGCTAAAATTGGATTTTGTTTTTCTGTATATGATGTTGCATATGTAACGTATGGTCGTCCAACTTTCTAAAAGGCGGATAAGAAGGTGGCGTAAAACACAAACCAAGCAAGGCAGCATATGTAACCTCTCTTAATAAGCTGCACTAGGGTTGGGTACCGGTCCAGGAAATTCAGGTCCAGGTACGGTCCAGGTCCAGAGGACCAGGTCCAAGTCCAGACCTGAACCTGCCTGTAAAAACTTGAGAATACGGAATACTTGAAACAATTTTACATTTCTCTTCAAAGGAATCTGTTTCATGGAGTATCTGGCGTTTTAAAATCATATCGTCATAAAGAACACTATTCTCTGTTAACCTATTGCTAGGCTTGACCGAAGAAACGTAGAAAAATGACTATCAACGTTACCTCTTCCCTACACTTTAATTGCCAGTATAGTATGTTCATTTTCTAATCGGCCACAACCCGGTCTACTGATTTTTTTCAGGTCCTCTTTTTCTGGACCGGTCCAACAAGAATTGAAACAACGGTCTTGTAGCAGATCCAACCATAGATTCAAGAAGCCAAGTTCGTGGAACAGTTGCACTTAAGAGCCATTTCTGCAAACGAACAAACGTACGAACTAGGAACCAATGGCGTCAGATTCTGTCGTGGATACCCAAACCACTCCAAACAGACTTCAGCCAAATTTAAAGTGCGAGACAAAGGCCAGAAACCTGAACCCGATCTACCTTCAGAACTATGATACAATGGAGGGCCAAAACACCGTGAACCCTAATCCGATGTATCAGCAAAACACCCCGGCTCCATGTGAAATATGCCCGCAACACAACCAGGACCCAAATCCGACTTACCAGGAAAACACTTTAATCTCTAATCCACTTAGCAACCAAAATGTCGTTGACCCAAGTCCGATGTACCAGGAGAATCCTGACTCGTCATGTCAGCAAGACGAAGTGGATACTTGTCCCAACAGTGAGCCAAACGCTGTCACTAGAACCTCCTCTAGACCAGCTGATAACGAACCCTGCATCCTGCATGTCGACAGCCAACCATGTGCTGTTACGTACCAGAGAGATGGTGGTGACGGTGATGATGATGGTGATTACAATGGCAGCGCCCCAACCACAGGACATGCTGCTATAGCAGAAGACGGGCAGACAAGTGATATCGACGACGAAATGAGGCCATACGCTGTTGCGTACAACTTCCCCAACCCTGTCTACTCAGCCCAATGCAGTCCGACCGCGTGCCCGGACGACACGGCGCCAAAGGTTCCCATAGGCGTTCCTGAAAAGGAACGAACACAGCACAAAGTGCAGACAGCAGAAATGGCTCCAAGCAGCAGCAACAACGTCTCTACCAACTCAGACCAAGCGAAATGTGACACATCCGAGAATGAATCTAACAATCCAGCCTCAGGTTTTTTGTTTAACAAATGTTCGAGTGTGCTCCGTCCGAATCCATTGTACGGCGGAAATGCCCCGAATCCAATACCGAACCCCCCACAACAAGGACCTTGTGGTAAGACAGTTACACTTTGACTGATTTCTTTTTGTTCAGCGTTAATGTACTGTCTAATGGGCTTAGATACTATCAACGACCCAGAATGAGGACAACATAACTAGATCTTATTCAATAACTACATTTCGTCTGTTAGAAGTTGCCAAGTCTATATATAAAATCTAGCTGCATTTCATAGAGAGTGCCAAGATCAGACCAGTATTTGTTTCGTCATGTATGTTAGATACGGCTTCTGTGAATTCATGTTGTTCATTTATCTGTGGTTGGGATTAGAATATTGTACTTCATTTTAGATTTAGATTTATTGGAATTGCGGACAATACAATACATGGCAGCTTAGCTGATAGTGGGTGCCAACACATACGCGCATTTACACGTCTCATATGATATACAAGATTAACTCAAATGTTTAACGTTTACGTCAAGTAGAACAACATGATGAAGCATTAAGACAAACCTTCTTGATTAGAACATAAGTTAAACTTGATATCTAGGTTGAAATATAGGCTCTGAACTTGGGGGTCAGAGGTCTTGTCCATGTACAGATAACTATTTAGCAACCGATTGGGAGCTATGTACAGTGTTGCTCTGAGTGGTTTAACTGGGTTTAAAGGACAGCAAATATTTGTTTGTTCATACTTCATGTTTCAGGCTATGGACATCGCCAAGTGTGTACTGCTGTGATAATTGTCGGTGTCCTGCTGTCTTTGGTCATCCTCGGAACGATTGCCGGTGTATACACCAGTTCTGGCGCGGAGGGTGATCTAAACGTAAGAATCATTCGTTTGCTAATTTAAGAAACAGGAATCGTGGACGCATCGCTTTTTTTCACTTTTACACATATTATATAAATGGAACATTGTTCCATCATTTTTATGATTTTGACATTTTGCTAAAGGTATAGAATTTCATTTAAGTGGTAAGGGCTGGATGTTATCTCTATCTATATTATTTCACAGGTAGGGACTGCGAACATGTCTTTGGAGATAGGGGCACCAACAGAGCAACCGATTTTCAAAAGTTCACAAGGTGCCAAAATGACTCCCACTAGCCCACACGATACCACATTGGCAGCAACCTCTAGAGATTCACAGGGTAACACACAACCGTCAACCGCCACACAACCGTCAAGCGCCACACAACCGTCAACCGCCACACAACCGTCAACCGCCACACGACCGTCAACTGCCACAGAACCGTCAACCGCCACACAACCGTCAACCGCCACACGACCGTCAACCGCCACGCGACCGTCAACCGACACACAACCGTCAACCGCCTACCAACCGTCAGCCGACACACAACCGTCAACCGACACACAACCGTCAACCGCCTACCAGCCGTCAACCGACACACAACCGTCAATCGCCACACAACCGTCAAACTCCAAGAACCAAATCGGTAATTCTTTGTTCAGTACTTTATTTTTGCCAATGTAAATGCAAAATAAGACTGGCAATAAAAATGTATTATTGCCATGACGACGATTGAGGGTACAACAATACAGCTCAAATCAGAAATAGACTGGAACTTCCCTGTCGCACTATCCCTGGCACAATATACTAGCCCACCTGTAACATAAACCTACAGCCAGCAGAAATGTACTATCCCCGGTACAGCACAATGGTCTGCCAGTGACCTAAACCTACAACTGAGCACTACAGAAGTATTTCCTGTCTGCCTGTGGCGTATGGCTTGAACAAGCTCTAGAAAAGAAAATGTATCCTTCATAACATAACATAACAACCAAGATAACGTGATCCATTGTGCAGAGTTCCCTGTCTAGTTTCAAAGGACAAATTTCTCCAGGGAGCAAGTGTGACCTACATTCCACCATTGCATACCAGAGATACATCTGGAACAGATTTGGGGGGGGAGGGCTTGCATACCCAGCATACTGCATTCCTGTGGAAATGCCTGTGCAATTCCTAGAATTTTTGCAGACTGAATGCAAAATATACCACTTGACGACTCCCCTGAGGCGTCGTCAATAAACATACGCACGTAGGTTTAACTGTAGCCTCCTTTGCAGACTTCTCGTAGCACTGACTTTTATTTTATGGCGGCAGCGCTGATTTGTGATTTTCAATATGGTCTATGGTTCTTTGATTCGTGGAAAGTTGTGTTAAAATGTGCCTTTCCCAAGATTTCAATCCTTTGTCACGTGTGGCGTAACTGGTAGAGCGTTGGGCTTCGAACCAAGAGGTCCCGAGATCCGTACTTACCGTGCCCCCGACGTTGTGCCCCAACCTTCCTCACTCACTTGGGTAAAAATGGGTAAAAATATGTCCCTGATTTCAGTCGGGGGGGGGGGGGGGTAAAATACTACCTTTACCTTGTGTCTGTACTTTGCGTGTGGCACTGTTAGCAGTGCCAAATTGCCTTCGTCTGTTCCAAAGCAAATTAAAAAAATCCCTTGTCATCATCAGTGTTTATCTTTCCTTGCAGGAAGCAGTGATAACAACATGACATCTGAGATAACCATTGGTAAGTACGGCAAAGACCCTGGAACATTTAACGACAATCGTGGAGTGGCCGTCTCTTCTGACCATGAAATATTTGTGGCCGATGGCTACAATAATCGAATCCAAGTCTTTAACATGAAGGGAGACTATCTCAGACTGTTCCCGACTGTAGTACCGGGAAAAGGTGAAAAAACGATGGTGGCCTCCGATGTTGCCATTGACAGAGAGGGTCAGCTGTGGGTAGTGGGGACGATTTACAAGAGTGCGATACGCTTACATTCTGTACATGTAGTAAAGTACAGCCCCGATGGCCAACCAGGGATAACATTTGGTGCCAATTTGACCCGGTGGGCTCCCAGCATCGCCTTTAACGTGCACAGCAATAAAGTCATCGTCACTGAGATGCTAAACATTTTGGTTTTCCATCCCAACGGTTCTTTGTACCACACGTTCCAAAATCATGCTCAAGGATTAGAATGGATACTTTCGTTCGTCGCATCAGACGACGAAGGGCGCATCCTTGTCACAGACAAGTCTCACCACGTCAGAGCCTACACTTTGTCCGGAAAGTCGCTGTTTGCTTTTAGCAGTTGCGCATTCTGCCACCCCCAGGGTATTCTAGTGGACAACTCGGGTCACATCCTCGTGGCGAACCAAGACAAAAACCGGGTAGACATGTTCACAAGCCGAGGGAAGTTTGTCCGCACTGTGGTGAATATCACATACCCAAGTGGTATTGCAATGGGGCGGAACGGACATTTGGTGGTATGCAACCAAGCCCACAAATCTCTAACCATCTTTCCAAGACGCATGGTATATCCGTAATAGTCTATCTGGATTGCCCAAGGAGTTAGCAGGCCATAAAGTTACCATTTGAAAAAAATACCGAAAAATCTGTACTCCCGTGACTAGCCGATCCCTCTGATCAGTACTTCCCTGTGTGGCCCCGGGCTAAAGAACGGAAGGGGGCACCACCCTTTACACCCTGCGGTGTAGGAAGGATTTAAGATTTAGATTTATTAAAATTTGCAGACAATGTAATACATGGTAAACCCAGTCGGCATAGCTGATATTGTGTGCCAAAAAATACAAACATTACACATCTCATTCATCACACACACACACACACACACAAGCACACACACACACACATATTCTGTGTATATTCGGTCCACGTTCAAAGACAAACATGTCGGGCAAATCTACTTTAATAATACAGGTTTACGGAAGACTTAAAGCATGGGCAATTCTAAATTTATCTTTTATTATCTTTTATCTTAAATTTGTCTTCACCAAACCGCTTTTCATGGTGGTCAAAAAGGCCCTCAAAAATCCTCACTCGCAAATCATGCATATGGATGAGGAAATCAATGTCAATCATCCATTTCACTACTGGCAACAATAGCTGATTGGTTTACGCCGTTGTAGGCGGGGATTACATTTGTTTTGGTCGCTCCAAGTGGAGCTATTTTTTGACGCGAACTTGCTCCTTTGATATGCGCGTCTTTTCTCCGCCCCCATTGTTCTCCACTTACCAAGTTAACAATACCTGAGCTTTTTTGTCGGTCATTCTCACGCTGGAGCTCGGATTGAAACCACCGTTTCAATTCTTTCTGAGCTATATATTTGTCTATATATTACCCAACATGCTAAAACTAAACCTTAGGTGAGCAAAGATCGAAGGAGTTACCGTCACTCCCGGGTCACCGCTTGGGACGGAGCAGCCAGCGGGCATCGTTTACAGACACAACCCGGAAAATTATCCGTGCCTTTTTTTACACACACACATACAAAAAGTTGAGTGATAGAAATTCAGTAGTTTTTCGGCGAAGATGAGTATCTATATATCTAGAACATGAAAGCTCACCATACTAGTATACTTAGACCCAAACGTAACGAACCCCTTGATATATTGAGTCTTTGACCAAAGTCCGGATCCCGGCGTGTCTGTTCCTGTCCTGTATACACAACGACTCAATTTAAATATAAGACAATAATTGCAACCTACGTTTTTTTGATAAACGTGTTCTCTCAAATAACAAACTCCTTATATTCTCGTCATTCTGTAAATGAACTAGGTCCATACCAGCGCTTGACGTGGCGAATGTATCGATATCGGTAATACGCTGGGCATTACATCACATGGTAAACTTCAAACTGGCGTCCTTTGCCCCGCAATTTTCTTTGTTTAAATTATACCTTATACTATAGAATGGATTGGAAGTAGTAATAAAACGCATGGTAACACGGACGAAAGCATAGCAACCGCAACACCATGAAAATTCACCCAACTTACCGTGACCGTGACTGCCGGGCGCAGCTGCAAGATTCAGCGGGGGCGGCGTAGAGCCCGCCCGCCCGTAATATAAACACAACCGGCCGGCCTTTCCTACGGAAGTCTAATATTCTCCCCCTCTCTCTCTCACTCCACACGCACACATAGACATACAGACACACAATTGAACGACAGAACACCAGTTTAGTTTCTTGGTGAAGTGAAATTCATATTTTGAACATTTGCACGGAAGCTTACCGCACACGGAGAATGCTATGCACACTGACCTCACGACAAAGTGCGTCTTCAAATCAAGATTCACGAACCGGCGTGTCTAGTCCTGTCCTAAAAAATAACTAAAAAAATGAAGAAAAAACTTCGTTCTCCGCTATTTGTAGAAACAATTTTATATTCCCGTGAATTTTGTAACAGAATCTGCAGTTCGCAATTCACTAAGCTTTGTAACATTACACACCCAAGCGTTTGATGTGCTATCGGCTTACATACACTAGACGAAAAACTCAACTTTTGGCGCCCTTGGTAGAAAAATGAAAACGGTTCATTACTACAAAGAAAAAGATTCAGACTTAACTATCAAAGAAGCACAGTAGTAGATCTAACTTTTGTGAAGTAGGGGGTCAGATATGTAGTGTTGTTACCTGACAGCGGAACCGGATGAAACCGGTTTTCTCTTTTGTTTACAAAAGTCGAAAAGACGCCATTTTACTATTTGGGACCTGACGTTCAAAATTTCTAAAATAATCTTAACTATCAGTATGGGAGAAAGTGCAGCTGCGAAAGTGCACTAAAGATCTTGTAGAATTAATGGTAGCTTCTTGCAGACACAACAAACTGTACAAATAATTTGCTACAGCCAATTCTCTCTCAAATTTCGCGCCCGGGACGACAACAATGGGGCCACGCCAGCTCATTTCCATATCACTGCCGTCCAAGGTAAGTTGTTGTTGTAAGAAAGTACGGAGGCAAGAACAAACCGCTCTGATGTTCGCCGACAACCTAATTATAAGTCAAGAGCATAGCTATTCTTCCACGTGAAAATCTGAACAAAACGTACAATTCGTATTTTGAGCCATATCTCCCGGTAGTTAACACTTAAGCTGACCAAAAAAACTCCATCGTGAAGAAAAAACTATCGCCGCCATCTTGGAGAAAAATCAATCGATTCTCTTCCATCGCTGTGGAACTATGGGACAAAACGTAGTGAAAATGTGACAAAATTAGCTAAAATGTCGTAGACACTTA
The DNA here is from genome assembly GCF_000003815.2 of Branchiostoma floridae. NCBI lineage: Eukaryota > Metazoa > Chordata > Leptocardii > Amphioxiformes > Branchiostomatidae > Branchiostoma > Branchiostoma floridae. Next base: position 17,125,927 of record NC_049994.1, on the reverse strand, counting down.
AAACTGCATAAGGTGAAATATTCTTAGAGGTCCTAAAGTCTAAAGCATAGGTCAAAGCTTTGCCTGGTGCGTAAAATAGAGCATTAAATTCAAAGTTCAAAGTTCAGTGACCCAAAACGACCTCCAAAACGCACATGGAACAGCGGGCGATTTGAAGCGTTTTGCACATGGTCATCCCAAATAATTGAGATATTTTTAAGGCGAACTAATGTAATTTTCGTGTGCATATATTTTTTTCCTGATGTGATAATCATATCGTGCGTTATGTTGGATGAAATTTGTGTCGTTTTTTTCACACCGCCACGGCTCGCGCGGGCCGGCTTGGGGGCGGAGCACTCTGGCCTAGCAACGCGGATAATACCCTAGCAACGTGACCACCGTGATTTCGCTGTAGGTGTTTCATTTCATTGTACTTTATCATAGTTATCTTCACATGTCACGGCCATTAGAATGTGTTCCTTTTTGATGGCACAGTGTTTAATGCTCAATTTGTTTATTCAATATTTTTGGACGCCTACACATCCTATGTATGACAACTCCAATCATTTAATCTATGATATTCTATGTGACCTCACTGAAAAGTGGATAATGGAACACACAGCGCCAGATAAATCACAAGAACACGTCATGAAATTGTACAGAATCACAATAACAACCAGTACAAGAAAACAACAGGTGAACAACCAGCGCAGCCGAAAAGGTTTTCACGGATATGAATTGTCTGGTATCAGAAGATGACTCGTGGGCTGACTGATCTACGGATAGATTGGTTTTTGTTTTTGTGGGGCTCAGTCGGTAGGAAGATTACTTTTTGTCTGCTCGTGAGATTACAAGTGTCAGACTGTGAATGGAAAAGGACATTTGAACGAAAAATCATTTCCGTTTTTTAAGCAAGCATGGTGGAAAGTTAATTTTCTGTTTTAAATATATATGATTAGTAGACAGCAAGTAAAGAGCCCAATGATTAAGAAAGCTACACGTATACGAGCGATGTAGACGCCAACATCATGCTTGCATTTATGTAGACGTGATTCAAAGAAAGACATTGCTCCAGGCAGTTTCAAAGAATATCTGTTGTTGCTAAGCGACGAAGACGTCACCATTTCTACACGACTAATCAAAGCCGTCCTACCTTCATATGACAAAGCGGTCGTCTGCTCCCACTGAGTGTCATTTATACTACAGATAGCAAATTCTAGTGGAAGAGCAGCAAAAACTCGGAACGACCATACCAAGAAGGGAAAACCAAGGAGGGAAATAGCCTCACATCGTCTGATATTACAGGCAGAAACCTCGGTGTGGCCCGGGACAATCACACCCGTCCAGCCACCAGCCATCCATTTATCAGACGAAATCTTGCAGTGCACATCACGCCAAGCATTGTCTCAAAGGTGTCTAAAAACCGTACCGAGAGCCGCCAAAGCAGACAACCAATAAGAACTATGGCACAGGCAGGCCCTTCTAATCTTCTAGTCAATGGAGCAGATGTCGCCGGGTCAGCTAACAATATTAGTAATGTCTGTATCCAGTTAAACGCATTTAGATACCAGGAAAACAATGAATCTGCCATTAGGCCAGCTGACTGTGAAGCAATCCAACCATACGCCGTTAAATACCAGGAACGTGACAGTGGGAATGCTCACCCACTCCCAAGGACTGATGGAGGTGAAAACGGACAAACAGCCAGTGTCGCCTCTGATGATGTAGACATTGAACCATATGCTGCCGCATACATGGACCAGGACGAAATGGCGGCAGGAAACACTAGTACTCACACCGGAACAAGAATGCCCTTGCAGAAACCAATGGCTGCTTCAAACAGCGTCAGTGATGTGTTGGGAAACCCATCGAGCCATGGTGCAAATTCTTCCGACAGTCTCCCGAATGCGCTTCCTCCAAATCCGATGTACGCGCCAAACGTCCACCATCCTGCACCTTGCGGTAAGATTTGCTCATATATATTTGAAATATATACGTGTAGGTAGTCTTTTTTTGTGCGCGAACTGTTTTGAACGCAGATCTTGCGTCACATTATAGTTGATATTAGATCAGTGGACGACTGTGGGGTCGTTTGGCGCAATCGGCACTGAGTGTTCGATTCATAGCCCAAAGGTTTTGGGTTCGACTCTGTTGATGTGCCACCGATCTTGTGCCAATAGGAAAGTCAAATAACACGATTTTGCTTTCACTTCACTCAACTGAAAATGAGTACCTAGCTTCGGTTTGGGCCGTCCCTTGATATGACGGAGGTCCCGTGTTTGCGGAGAGCACGTTAAAGTACCCAGCACACTTATCGAAAATATTCGGGGTCCTTTCCGGTGTGCTTAGATCAATTAGATTCGTCTCATAATGCAGCTTGTATATTCAGAACAAACCTGGTTTGAAACGCCATAAGGCGGTTTACCGGGTGTATAATACAAACAAACAAGTTTCATATTATGTAGAATGTCCTTTGTGTGTAGCTACACCATTTGCATATGCTAATTGTAGTCAGGGTCTTAAGAGAGTGTTGGTGTTCTCTCTTCTCTTTATGATTTATCTTTCAACATATTTTTGTTGCTAACAGAACGCTCTAGAATCCAATTCCTGTATTTCTAATTCCATTGCTGTTATTTTTCAGAATGTACACGTCAGCGGGTGTGCTTGGCGGTAACAACGGCCACAATCCTGATGCTGTGTATCGTCGCCGGATTCTTTCTCTGGTCATTCTTAAGCACCAGCCAACCAGCGGTAAGCTTCTGTCTTATAGCCTTACACGTTGTTGCTTTGTCGACCATTTGTTGAGATAGTTTTTGTCTTTAAGAGTTCCTAATATACTTTAGACACAAGACTTGGTCTTGAGGTATTGTCGCTTGGTTAACATTAACATTTGCATCAACACTGGTGCCGGTGTCGATGCAAATCGACACCGGTGCCGGTGTCGATTCATTCTGACCAATCAGGGGGGCGATACCCACCTGCCTGGCCTGAATCTACGTGTTACGGCGCCATAACCAACGTGGAACGGGGCCTTCTGATTGGTCCGCGGCGCCTGGCTATATGATAATGTATATTAATTTCCAGGTGATCCTTATGTAGAGGTGGTCACTAGAACAGGTTTGACTGTATATTAATGTCCAGGTGATCCTTGTGTAGAGGTGGTCACCAGAACAGGTTTGACTGAATATCAATGGCCGGGTGTGGTCTTTATGTAGAAGAGATCACTTGTACAGGTTTTACTGTATATCTCTTGTTATGTGGCCTCTGTATATAGAGGTGACCACTAGTACAGGTCTGACTGTATATCAATGACCAGGTGGTCCTTATGTAGAAGTTATCACTAAGACAAGTTTGATTGTATATCAATGGCCAGCTGGTCTGTATGTAGACGTGATCACTTGGACAGGTTTGACTGTATATCAATGGCCGGGTGTGGTCTTCATGTAGAAGAGATCACTTGTACAGGTTTGACTTTATATCAATGGCCGGGTGCGGTCTTTGTGTAGAAAAGATCACTAATGTACAGGTTTGACTTTATGTCAATGGCCGGATGGTCATTGTTTAGGGCTATATATGATTTCCAGTTAGTCAAGAAACTTGTAGCATGTCAGTATGGAATCGTTAATAGGACTAGAAGAGCAACATCTCAGCTACACCGCAGACAGTAAAAGATTGGTTTTTGTTTTCGCGGGTACGATGATTGTTTTTTTGCCTGCTCATGAGATTACGTGTGTCAGACTATGATTGAAAACTGATATTTCACCAAAAAAACCTATTTTCCTGCTCTTTGATATTCGACCAAAAAGGTATCTTTAAACAAGCATACTGGAAATTCATTTTATTTTGCTGTTCTATCTTGTTTTTCTTGAAAAAGACAACAAATGAAGAGTTCTGAAATGAATTCTGAAATGCATATTAATGCAGACGTGATTCACACGAAGGCAACACTCGCGGCAGAAGAGCTGTTGTTGCTAGGCGACGAAGACGTTGCCTTCCTACGCGACTGATTAAAAACTGTCCTGTTTTCGTGGGAAATATCAATTGTCTGGAACTGAATGTTCGTGTGCTCGCATCTGTGCTCTGTATACTGGAGGTAGCGAAGACAAGTTACAGGGCGGCAAAAACTCGGAACAAGCAGAGGAACAGACTCAATCCGTCTGATATTACAGGCAGAAACCTCAGATTGGCGTGGATTACAGCCACATCTAACATCACTTCATCCATCCAACTATCCAACACAGTATTTCAGTATACATCACACCAAGCATTGTCTGACAACCGTACCGAGAGCCTGAGAACTGAGAAAAAGTATGGCACAGGCAAGCCCTTCTAATCTTGTCATCGAGTCAGCTAACAATATTGGTAATTCCTGCATTCAGCCATATGCTGTTAGATACCAGGAAGATCACGAATCTGCCCTTGGACCAGTCGACTCTGATGTCATCCAGCCGTACGCTGTTAAATACCAGGAACATGGCGACAGTGGGAATGATCACCCACTCCCAAGGACTGGTGTTGCAGATCAAAACGGACAAACAGCAAATGTCGCCTCTGATGATGTGGACATTGAACCATATGCTGTCGCCTACATGGATCAGGATGACATGGCGGCAGGGGGTACTCACACCGAAACAAGAATGCAGAAACCAACAGCGGCTTCAAGCCACAACAATTATGTCTTGGCCAACCCATCGAGCGATGATTCAAATCCTTCTGACGTTGTTAGTGAGGAAAGGCAACGTGTCCCGAATGCGCTTCAACCAAATCAGCATCCCTCACCTTTTGGTAAGCTGTGTCCTTATTTCGAGCATTTGGATATTCGCTCGTATTCGCGTGCCAATTGGCCGGCAGGTACACCTTGTCTTATACTTAAAAAATTATAATAGATCATGAAATCCTTTCTATCAAGCTGAACTTCCTTTGTGACGCTACGCCATTTGTGTTTGCTAATTGTATACGAGCTGTAGATCCAACTTCTGAATGGAAATCTTTGTCACTTTGATTATCTATCACAATGTTTCTGTTCCTGGCAGAAATTTAGGATTAAATGCAGTTGCTTTTACTTCAACTGCTGTAATTTGGGATTTTTGGCGACGCCTCATGGGCGAGCCTAACATTACAGTGTGCGTCAGTTTATCAAAAAATTCCAAGAATTGTACAGGCATGTCATAAAGTCCACGCGTGCGTATACGTAGTTGCATCATGCCAGGTTCGGCCCCACATAAATACTTAGATACTTTCACACAAACACTCACTATCCGGTATGTTGAAAAATTCAATAAGTCAGCAAGTTGTGTTTGTTGTTGAATGCATGTGATATCAAGGACACTCGCCACACACAGGAGACCGTTTTTCCATGACAGCAGTGCTCTACAAACATTCATCGTGTTAAACAACCGTTATAAATGCAACCAGGCCCAGGATAAAAAGCGAATACTAAAACACAGCAACATCAGCAAATGTACAATTTAATACATGTGAACCATAACACCGTCACCATGGCAATACATTTTCATTTCCGCACTTATTTTCCAGAATGTACCCGTCACCGGGTGTTCTCAGCTGTAACAGCGGCTACAGTCCTCGTGTTGTGCATCGTCGGCGGAGTCTTTCTCTGGGTATTCGGTAGCATCAACCCTCCAGCGGTAAGCTTTTGTCTTAAGACCTTGCAGGTTGTGTATTGCTTTGTAGACAATTTTTTCCAGGTTTTGGCCTTATGATTGTCTATATCTTGTGGTATTGCCACTTTGCCGATGAGGTGAGGAAAATTTATAAATAGATCTTACTGTATTGTTCCATCAATCAAGGAGGTTAAATAAGGAAATACATGTTAGTCAAAATCAGTAAAAATGCTAGTCAAAATTACAGACTGGTGCAAAATATTGGATCACCATGCACCATTAGACATGGTCAGACAAATACATCAATTCATAATGAGTTTAGATAAGCTATGACGATGTAACAATGGCTCTCTATCTACAGCTGACACCAACTGTGGCTACTACCTTTACCTCTGGTCCGACCGGAGCCGAATGCTGCAGTTCTGTTCCCACACCGCCGGCAGTCTCCAACAGCTCACAACGTGAAGGTAAGGTTTATCTTAGCGTGGTGGTGTTGGGGGCGGGGGGTCACTATGTCAAGATATTGGACACTGCTCAAGAGTATTTCCTAGGATTCCTCAAAATAATGTACTTATCAACCTTCCCTTAAAGACCCCAGGAATACTATATGAATTATCAAGTCGTACATGTACTTCAGAATCTATAATCGGATAATTTTCAACATGGACTTCAATAGTTTGCCACTGGCCTGACTGTGACAATTTACTAAGTACAATATACTCTTCATGCCATGTGTAAAATACATAGACAAAAGATGAGAAGTTGAAGTAAAGTTGCACAAAGAAGTAAGATTGTGGACACCAGGGACAGAATATAAAAGAAATGACTGCACGTGCACTGACTCGCCATTTAGTGTGAAGTGGGTTGGCAGTTACATAACTTTACAGTTCTATAGAGCCCCAGTCTACACTGGTTTCTTAGTTTACGAACATGCATTGCAAATTTTCTTTGTAGATTCTGAACTGGCTGTCGTCGGGAAGTTGGAAATTTATATACCACTAAACACGCAACGTTTGCAAGCAACTGCAACATATTTTAACCATCTAAAACCTCATTTTAAAAATGTCAGTTCCAAGAGTAAATTAAAAAAGTGCGATATATATATATATATATATATATATATATATATATATATATATATATATATATATATATATATATATATAGTACACAGTAAATAACTATTGCGCCTACAAATTGTTTATCACCTCTTGCAGAAAACCATGACAGATGCAGAAAGATGCCGAAGATCACCTTTGGTGGGAGAGGAAAGGAACCTGGAAAATTTAGAGAAAACAACGGAGTGGCTGTATCTGCTGACAACGAGATATTTGTGACTGACTTGAGTAACAATCGCGTTCAAGTCTTCAGCATTAATGGGACATATCTGCGTCTCTTCCCAACGATATTACCGGGTGAAAATAGGAGAATACATCCCTTCAGTGTTGCTATTGATGTGAAACCTGGCTACCTGTGGGTAGTGGGGGGAAAGGTTATATTTAGTCCTGACGCACATGTCGTACAGTACCGTAGGGATGGACTGCCTATAAAGAAGTTCGATGTACGCTTCTTGAATCAGATTCCTCAGCCCCGCATTGCGATAGACGCGCGCAACAACAAAGTTATTGTGGGAGAGGGACAAACTATGATGATGTTCCAACCCAATGGCTTTCTAGTTCGGAGTTTTAAAGCGTTAGGTAAAGAGCGAAGTGTGGGAATCCATGGAGTCATGTCTGACAACGACGGAAATATCCTGCTGACGGACTACGTTAGTGTTCAGGTGTATAGTCACTCTGGAAACAAAATATTCACATTTGGATCATTTGGACACCAGGAGGGCCGACTGATATTCCCCAAAGACATCTGTATTACACCCATGGGTCACATCATCGTGGCAAACAGTGGCAACAACAGGGTAGACATGTTCACAAGCCACGGGGAGTTTGTCCGTACTGTCGCGAACATTACAAACCCGTGGGGTCTGACCATGGGACTGGATGGACAGTTGGTGGCGACTAACCCACAAGACGGCACTGTAACCATCTTTCCACGCCACATGGTGTTTCCTTGATCTACTCCAGTAATTTGTCAGACACTGCTTTCTACTACCCATAAGACATTTACGTACCCGTTCTACCAGTGAGAGCGTTGTCATCTCTATCTCACTGATAAATACTGTCTGAAGCATCCAACCCTTACTTTAATATATTGCGAAAAGTGAAGGGGTCACTTGCACAGATTTGAGTGTGTATCAATAGTCAGGTGGTTCTTGTGGATGTGATCTCTAGTACAGGTTTGACTGTATATTTATGGCCAGATGATCCTTATGTAGAAGTGATCTCTAGTACAAGTTTGACTGTATATTTATGGCCAGATGATCCTTATGTAGAAATGATCACAAGTACAAGTTTGACTGTATATTTATGGCCAGATGATGCTTATGTAGAAGTGATCACTAGTACAGGTTTGACTGTATATTTATGGCCAGATTATCCTAATGTAGAAGTGATCACTAGTACAGGTTTGACTGTATATTTATGGCCAGATGATCCTAATGTAGAAGTGATCACTAGTACAGGTTTGACTGTATATTTATGGCCAGATGATCCTTATGTAGAAGTGATCACTAGTACAAGTTTGACTGTATATTTATAGCCAGATGATCCTTATGTACAAATGATCACTAGTACAAGTTTGACTGTATATTTATGGCCAGATGATCCTTATGTAGAAGTGATCACTAGTACAAGTTTGACTGTATATTTATGGCCAGATGATCCTTATGTGGAAGTGATCACTAGTACAGGTTTGACTGTATATTTATGGCCAGATGATGCTTATGTAGAAGTAGTCACTAGTACAGGTTTTACTTTGTGTCAATGGCCAAGTTTTCCTGTTGTAGAGGTGTTTACTTTTTGTCTGTATTTGCACAGGTTTGACTGTAAATCAATGGCCAGATTTCCTACTCTCCAAGCAGAGGTTAGGCTTCGGCTGTTTTTTTAAACGTTTTTTTAGTCGTTTTTATCGGGCTTTCTATTTTGTCATTTTTCTTGAAGTACGCCAGCCAAACTGCGACTGCAGGCAGAGGTTAGGTTTTGACACAGCAAGATATAAAAAAGAATAGAAAGCCCGATAAAAACGACTAAAAAAACGTTAAAAAACAGCGGGAGCCTAACCTCTGCTTGGAGAGTACAGATTTCCCCTTTTTAGAAGTTGTCACTAGTACAGATTTGACTGTAAAGAGTAATTAATGCACAAAAAAAGGCCAAGTGGGGAACTGGTACCCCATGCGGAGACACCATTCTTTTATTTCTTTGCAGTCAACCTTAACCTGAAAGCCCTTGTGTTCACGTAATGCAGTTATTAGAACAGATTAGTCACTGCAGACGTTAGACTTAATAGACTTTAAACGTTGTTACATGCGTAACACAAAGACAAGACGTTCAGTTGGTCATGTAATCTGTTGTAACTTTGGAGCAAGTTGGTCTATGGGCGTCAGTAAACATTCCTTATCCCTTTTCAAAGTGGGCTTTTTGGTGTTAAGGTATTTATCAAGAGCAGTATAACATCCGAATTTGAACCCAGGACGGGTTTTGACTATAGGCTAAAACCCTTCCATTTTCCCCGCAAATTGAATTTAGGATGTGTTTGGCATGTCTTAACAAATGGTTGCTTGGCATTGGACTTGATTAACAGAAATATGTTTCTCTCCTCCCAGACAACTAATTACCATTTAATTGACTACTAATGAACATATATTGTTGCTTCAAGTTGCAAGAGCTGCCGAAAATAAAGCCATTGTGCTCATGTAATGCAATAACAACAGATAAGTAATGACATTTTAAACGTTGTTACATGCAATTCTATATATATATATATATATATATATATATATATATATATATATATATGTATACATACATAGTGTACGTTGCACGAAGACCAGAAGCCAGGTGGTCGCGTAGGGGTTTGTCAACACTCCGTCCATGTAGAGACATCCTCATAGACAAGGTAAGTCATGGGAAGCCATCTTTTAAATGGGTATGACTATGTAAAAGTTAAAGTTCCAAAAGCCTTTTTGAGGCCAGTCGACTATGATGTCATAGACCCATCCTTCTAATTCCATCGCCTTTTAAATTTTACCTCCCCAAACATTTCAACCAAGCCAGGTACCTGGGCGGAGTCGGGAAATGTTTCATGCCTTACCTAAGGACACAAAGTCTAGCCAGGAATGTAAGGAAAAGGACCTGTACTTTACATTCCGTTAACTTTGTAGTGTTAGCCAGTAGATTGCGTTGATTCCATCGTGTGATACAGGTAAAACTAGACCAGAGGGTACCTTTGGCAAGTAAAAACGGTAAAGGTACATACATGTACGGGTAGTCCCAATGCCTTTTTAAGGCACATGTGCCTAGCGCACGGTATTGGGAGGCGAATCCCAACCCTCTCCTCCCATCGTCTTTTAACATCCGAAGTCATGTACCCATTTCATTTACAGCAGGGTGGAGTGAGACAAGTTGTGTTAAGTCCCTTTCCTACGGACACAAGGTCGGTGACACGACAGGGCTCGAACCAGGGACCGTTTGGAACTGGGCGGAACACTCTTACTCACACGACCGCTTACTTTTGCAAGTTATCATAGTTAACAAAGCCGGCTGTTAACGTTGCATTTCTTTATTCTTAGCCCAAGAACGATCAACATGGCAAACTGGACCTACAGCAAGGCCTTTGTTCTCCTGTACTTTGCTGTGATGTGGCCAAGCCCGAATGTGTACGGATTAACTAAGCAGGAAGCGGCCCAGTTGCAAAGTCAGTAGGTCCACCTTAGCTGTTAACACAGTTCTTTATACACAATTAAGATACTTCTACAGCAACAGCTTCTTTCCTCGGACCGTCGAACTATGGAACTCTATCGAAGACAACTGTTCTCCTCCTGTACATATAGAATATTTATGCCTGCAAAAACGCTGTTCACCTCTCTCTCTCTCTCTATCTCTCTCTCTCTCTATATATATGTATATGTGTGTGTATATATATATATGTATATATATATATATATATATATATATATATATATATATATATATATATATTATATATATATTCACTATTTTGTTGTAGCTTATATTTGAACATACAAAAGTCACTGTACTTTCTGTCGTGTCAATAAAGCGCGTTGTTGTTTTATATCTCCTAGCAAAATACTTTCCTTCATGAACTTAAGCCATTGCATATACATGTATTTATAGGAGCGGTTAAATGGCCTTGCATTTAACAAATCCGTTGAAAAATGTCTGATATTTAAGAGGATTCTAACCCAAGTCTAAACGACATTCACTAGGCCTGATGTTAGAGGTGAAGGCTAAGATTGACCAGACGAAAGTGCAGGTTGCGCGTACCCGGGACCACTCATTGTCACAGAGATTCGTCTTCACCCCGCCACATGGTAAGATTTCTCAGTGCCATGTTCCTTTTTATGTGTACCTTCCTTTGAAGAGATGCATATTGTTTTGCTCCGTTTCCTCTCTATACAATTAAGGTCAATGGTCTGGGCCAGACGGCGGTCACAATGTTCACTGGTAATGAAGCAGGCACCATGTGGTGTTCAATCACATTATGTGGCAAGTAATCACATTATGTGGCAAGTAATCACATTATGTGGCAATTAATCACATTATGTGGCAAGTCTATTAGGACAAAACAAGAGGCACTGGTCACCATATACATGTACACGTATATGAAGTTTTAGGTTTACCTTCATGGGGGGAAACATATTGTTTTTACTCCAGACCAGACGGCGGTCACCATGGTTACTGGTAATGAAGAAGACACCCTGTGGTTTAATCACATTATGTGGCAAGTTTGTTAGGACAGAACAAGACGGACTGGTCACCATATACATGTATATGTATATATGTAAATGTGTTGGAGTAAGGATAAACAGAGGAGTAGTTTGGCTAAGTTAGACCATGAAGGTAAACAGTACACGACTTTTGTATGTATTTTGTTTGTATGTAAACTTTCTACTTTAAAGACATTTTGTGTCGATTTATTGTAGGTCTGCTTTTTGCATAAAGCAAGCATTCTTCTAGAGTAGCATTCTTCCTGTGGTGTCTGAATACAGGTGACAGCAAACATGAACTCATTAAAACACAGCTGTCCATGGATTTAACACACTAGTGTCAGGAATGGGGATGTTGGCGTCTCTCTCGGCAAACATATTCCAATTCAGATCTCTATCGATTCGTAGAAACGGCGATGATGTAACCGGAAAACGTATACAATCTGTAATCTCCAAACAAATATGCTGTGGTATAAGCTAGTATAATCGTCATCATCATCATTGGTCGGCTGCGGCGGAGGCGACTGTACGTTTCTTCCAATACCTTCTGTTGGCAGCTAGATGACTAATTTGGACTGCAGGGTCACATTTTGTGGGGTCAAAGCACTCAGATATATCATTAAATAGGAGGTAGCTTGGGAAGGAGTTAAGCTGGCAGAGGAGTTTCATTGGTCACCTCGGTGGTACTACCTTATGCCACCGCAAGATCCGCTTCGAGATTATACAATCTCTACCCCAACTACAGTTTCTGTTGAGATACTGACAACATTGATTCTCAAACATTGATACAGCAACAGCCTATGCTTGTGGTGAGAGTGGCACCTTGCAGCTGTCGTGCGTGGAGGGAAAGACGCTCCTGATCTTGGACGCCAACTACGGCCGCACGTCGACCGACCACGCCTGCCCTTGCTCCACCTGTCGCGCCGACTGCCGGGCAGTCAACAGCTTGTCAGTGGTGCGGAGCGCCTGCCAGGGCAAACGGCAGTGCGCCGTGCGGGCCGCATACTCCATTTTCGGTGAAGACCCCTGCTGGGGTGTGCAGAAGTACTTGGAGGCGTCATACCACTGTATCACAGGTGGGTATATAGAGAATACAACACGATGTATTACGCATAACAGGCACGTTAAGTCCAGGGTATAACCTGCAAAACACAAAACAACTGAAAAACAAAAACAAAAGTTATAGTTTAAAAAATGTTTTTACGCCCGTTTTTAAATGAGGTCATGCGGAGCCCTGCGGATCTGCACCCAGCTCACCGGGGCAGTCAGCTGTAATACACCAAATGGACATCATGATATTATACATACGAGCTGAACGCCGACATGTTATACTACCATATAGCAAAGTTCATGCCCCGCTGTCTTTCACGTTACAGTGTTTACAGACGCTTCCAGATTTCGGCCGCACTACATTTTCCCCCTACGTCATTGGGTCGCGGATAAATACTAGTGTTCTGCTATCTTAACACTTGCCTCGTGGGTTTGCATGTCAATTGATTTACATGTTGTTCCTGTTTCCGTGCTGAAGAAAACAGTGGCAGTGTGTAATGGGGGGGGGGGGTCATCTGAGTGTAGTTACCAGTGTGTAGTTACCATTTGCCAAGCTGTAAAAGGTGATCATGATGTCTAATTTCTGTTTTCTGTGTTTTCAAAGTAGGACTTTTTGTGGACGCCAACTCAAATCTCATCATGCATAAATTAAAACAAAATCAACACGAAAAGATCCAGGCATCCTTAACGCTAGTTCATACATATCCGCGGTGTAAGCAATATCCGTTGTTTTCAAAACCATGGTCAAGTTGTCCGACCGTGTTTTTTTTTTAATATTGCAACTTGAAAACACGTGCACTGTAGGTCGACTGGGTATCCTAAATGCCCACTAGTGTATACAAAGACGGATATAGCTTACCCCGCGCATATAGGTGAACTATTTTTTTTTTAGTCGTTGGGCCTAATGTTACCATCATGAAGATGAAGAACGGTCCATAACGATAACTGTAGCAGCATCTCTTCTCCCTAAGTCAGAAACATCAAGCTCATCACTGACTTAAAGGTGAAGCAGGGGTTACGAGGCTGCTCGGGAAATTCCCTATCCCCTTTTTGGCCAGAATGGTTTGATCCGCTCACATCGTACCTTCGCAACCTTTGCGTGTATTCTCCATCGTTGTTGTTTTTTCTTTCAGAAAGTAACGTTGCCTTTGGCAAGCCAGCAACAGCAAGCTCTCATCCTTCACATTGGGGACCCGAAAAGGCTGTGGACGGCTTCAGAGGGACGGCCGTTTCCTGGTACAACCAGTGCCTTCACACCAACCAAGTGTATCAGCCGTGGTGGAAGGTGGACCTGGGGGCTGGGGATCCCTACACCGTTAACCGGGTCAGCGTTCTCAACAGGGGGGACTGCTGCGGTTAGTTCATTATTGTTTGTTTGTTTGTTTTGTTGTTGTTGTTTTCTTATGGCATAACGCATCAGTTTTGTTAGCCTCCTTTTCGGCCTTTTTGCGGGCATTGTCGTTATTTGTTTGGGGGGCAGGTTCGTTACAAGCGAAAAATTTAAGTGATCTACTCCCACCGGGAAAGACCCCTACTTTACAGGGGCTTCATCTTTCTTACTTCTCACAAGTGTGGTTGGGTCTTTTATGTGTTGGAGGTATAGGTCCTTTTACGTCCTCAAACACGGGGCCTTAATTTAACATAATTTCCGAAATCCGTACCTTTTTACTTCTAGGTGGAGTGAGTACAGTCGTATTTTAAAGTTGCTTAGAGCACAAGATCAGTGGCATGACAGGATTTAAACCCAGGACCCTTCTTTTGCTCCTGGGCCAAACACCCTTATGTTATGCTACGTATACACTACCCCACATTTGGTTTGTTTAAAGTGTTATTAAAATTGACACATCTTTTAGAGAATTAAAAATCCTGTCTTTTCCAAACATCTATGTAATCAGCATGAAAGCTCATCTGTGTTGATGTAATCTATATTGAAGATACAACACCAAATATTGCTTACCTCGAATTTTCGCACTTCCGTCGACCTTCTTCAGGAGTGATGATTCAGTGTCTCGTGTCTCTAAGTCGCTTACTATGCTGTTTACCATTATTTGCCTGTCATTTTTGTCACTTGCAATTAGCCCTCGGGCAAGAATTTGCAATAAACCTATTATCATTATTATTATTATTATTGATTTCAAGATAACTTAAATGATATCTTTATAAACTCTCAGTTGATTGTATTTGTAGGAGATCGACTGCGAAACTTCCAGGTTCGAGTAGGCCCGAATGAGAACTTCGCCCAGAATGACCAGTGTGGGGAGACTTACACGGCACGTCCAGCCAATGGTGCGACCATTGTGGTGTACTGCGACCAGCCGATGTCCGGCCGTTATGTGTCCATTCAGGTAATCATCATCATCATCATCGTTGCCACATACTAGTATCATTGTTCACTGAGGCGGGCCGTCATTGTTGCATACATTTCTATTCACAGCTGTCCGTTGCACCCCCTCCCAGGTGCATCACATCTCATCATGGTCTCGCTCCACAGTTCTCCTCCACGTTATGGTTTGCCTCCCCCCCCCCCATCTTTTTTCCTGCTGGGAACCACTTCAGTACCACCCTGGGAAGTCTCAGCCTCGGCATTCGTAACCACTACTTCGCCTATTGAGTCAGGTAGTGCCGAGACTTTTAGTGAGCAGTTGAGCTGATCTCAACCTTGATGTTTCTGACTAAGGGCAAAGAGATGCTGTTACAGTTACAATGTAACACGTAACCTTGTAGTGGCCTTCAGGTAACACCTTGAAATGACCTTCAGGTCTTGTTGCCTGGTGACCATTAAGTAAAGAAAAAGTACCTAGCTAATACATTCTTGATCTCTGTATGAGTGTAGAGAGTTAAGGTTGTTATTACTAAAATGTGTTGTTGCCATCTCATTCAGGTGATGGGACGGTCCGAAAATCTGCAGATTTGCGAGGTCGAGGTTTTCGCCGAAACAGGTAAGGTACATCGTGACTTTTGACGATCCTGACAACTGAGGATGATATGAATGTCTTGACAAAAACGCCTCTGCAGTTCCAAAATTAAACGTTAGAGGGCTCAGATCTGCACCACTTTGTCATGACGTCCGAGGGAATAATACTATTATCATGTGACTGCCAGCTAAAGCAGAGTGACACCTAGCGGACTGGCTGTAACCAACACTTAGAAGAATGACGACTTACCCGAGCTCTAGATTCTGAAAGAGGAAGAAATCCGTTGTTACATCCCAAAATTACTTCTATCCCAAAAGCGCTTTTGGGATGGAGCTAATTTGGGATAGGCCTGCATCCCAAACGTGCTTCTATACCAAAAGCGATTTTGGGATGGAGCACATTTGGGATAGCACATCCGTGTACATTCGATTCATTGAACATAGGCGGGGGGCGACACAGATTATATGAATGAATGAATGAATGAAGACCTTCATTGTACATACATACCCACTGGGTTCAGTACAGGTCGAAACAAGAGATACATGAAATATATACAATGAATCTACAATACACAAGAATTGTAATTCTACTACGTGAATTCGACTTCTCGTTTCTTTGTGATATTGAAAATATAGGAACAGATATGCTTTATAAGTAAAGATGTGTCTAAATTCATAAGAAATATAAATTTGTCTATATTACTTAGTTGCATGAAGTGGGGGAACATGAGTTCTATCAGTCTATAGAGTTCAGCTCTCTCTTTCTTGTACAAACTGCATTCTACTACAAAATGTACATTCTACTACTAACTTATCTAAATTGCAGTATCTACATATTCGTTGTTCTAGAGGCGTGCGGTTATATATATATATATATATATATATATATATATATATGATGTATATATATAATATAATATATATATAATATATATATATGGCACTTGTTACGACCCGTTGCAGCAGCTGACGGGATATCGCCAGAAGGTCCCAAGATGTGGCGCGATGATGGCCGCTGCGGACAGCACTACCCTGCAGAAAACGGCCAACCTGCCGAGTGCGACCCTTACGGTGTGATCCCGTGCTGCTCAACCGCCGCCTGGTGTGGAAACACCGTACACCACTGTAACTGCCATGGTTGTATCGACTACAGAAACACACTGTCAGGTACGTCGATGTAGGTTAGACATCCAGATAATAAAATACGGCAAAAAGTAGTTATTCAGGCAACTGGATATGGTTTGGAAACGTTCAGACGTTCCAACTGCTATCCAACAGTTTTCTAGAAACTAGATCTCTTCGGTGTCACTGACGAAAAATGCTGAATAGCAGTTGAAACGTCTGACCGTTTCCAAAACCATATCCATTTGCTTGAGTAACTACTTTTTTGGCACACTGTCAAGTTGGTACTGGAAATGTACAGATGCTAATCTCCAAGCAGATCCTACGATGGCATAAGATAGTACCAAACTGGCCAAGGAGTGTGGTCAGCCAAAAGGTGTCCATTTGCCATGTAGCGAAACACACTCCTAAGCCGGCTTCACTCCTCTGCCAGCTTTTCATACTATCTTGTGCTACCGTAGGATCTGCTTGGAGATTACAGATGTGTGGTCAGCATGGTTAGCAACTGTGATGGTGGTGAACACGCTGCGGCGTCATTTCCAGCAACATAAGCCATGTGCGACGTGTTTTGGTATGTCGGACGTGTGCCATCTGTTATCTGTTATCTGCCATGTGAGTTAAACACGGATCTCAGCACGTCACGTACGTTCTACAAAGTGGGTCGTGGACAATTCACGTCTTACTCAATCGTTAACTAAGTTATTGATAAAAGGACGTCGGTTATACCCCATTTTAGTCTGACGTGTTTGTAATAGTTCGGACGACACGTTTTTTTCCTCCCATGTGACGTGAATTTAGGTCAAACGTAACGCTCCCATAGTTTTGAAACAGCGTGGCGCGTTGGTACACCCGATCCCTCGATCTCGGAAGTTAAGCAACGCGCGGTCCGGGCAGTTCTTGGATGGGAGACCCCAACGACGACCGGATTGCTGTAGCCTCACGAAGCTTTCCACGAAATCGTCTTCCGGGAGTGACGTAAAACGGGGGTCCTGTGCTCGAGGAGGTGCCTCGACCACGTTAAACAGCCTCATTACTCATAATTTGGGTACCTACTGGCTGGCAAAATACACCTGGTGATTATTATTGTTATAAATATATTGCCATATTATGCTATAGATGGACAGGCACACGCACCAAGAAACATAACGTTCTTAGCGTGGATAATGATCAATTCTTTACTCCTTTCTCAGGGTAGTCGGGCGGAGGACCGCAACTGCGCTCCACAGCTTAAAGTTGAACCAATGACCGAGCTTTCATCAATGGAATTCAACGGAGAAACACAACTGTTGGTGTGAATGTGTGTGTCATGTTTTGACAAGAGCTTTATGTTCACCGGCGTTTCTTTTTCCCTTGTTTATGGACTCAAAGTTAAGATAACAAACAAGTTTACGTGATGGCTTGTTGGTTTTCATAATATTCGATTTTCTCTTATCACAATGTATGTTTTGCATATAATTCGCAAAAGCCTTCCCCATATATGAATTTGTGTGCTTGAACTAATATTCGGAATACTTTGTTTTAAGTGATAATGTCCAAAGGGACGTTTGCTTTCCCTGCTTGATGTGATAGGGTGGATATCACCATTATGTATGCGGATACAGTCTCTTTGGCTTCGCTAGGATTTGACACAAAGGAGAGAGAAAAAGTTCAATGTCACATACCGGTATAAGATACTGTTTCAGTATACTAGTAGTTATTGGTGTATAGAGATGACTGCATTCTGGTATTTTTTGAAACAGGCACATGCCCTAAATCATATCGTCACATAATAGTATACAAATATTCATAGATCCACCATTAACCATTGAAATAACTGTCAATGTTATGACCGTCTGAATTAGTATCTTGTTCTTTATGTTGTAACTATGACATTGTTTGCAAGTTAAAGACGAAGAAAATGTACTGTTGTACCATTTTGTACATGCAGAACCATGTATATCACAATAATAATTGTCTTATAATTGTGATCTTTTTAAAGACACAACAACTATTCTCTTGCTTTCTTATGCTAAAGCATATCAGTTATAAATCTCTACCAACCTAAGTACGCAGTCTATAATAGTTTAGGGCAATGACCCTAACTGATGCAGCCGCAGAAGGCCCAATTTGAGTCCATACAGTATTTTAGCCCACTTTCGACTTGTAGCAGGAAAATGTAAGGAACATTTCTTATTGGTGAGACAGTGTAGGGTGCATACGTTCAGATTAGGAATAAAAACAAGGTTTGGGTTGATTTTTAGGCCTGTGCTGACCCCTAAGTTGAGGTGGTCAGTCCCTAAATTGACGTCATGAGATGCCAAGATGGCGGCATATTTGAGGGCTCCGGGAACTTTCGCTGGTCTGAATTTATAAACATCAGACTTTAGGACGCTGTGTGGGGTGAGTTCTTATGACCTGGAATATTCACGGATGAGATTATGACAACCTGAACTTGCCTATTTTTACATTATTGCCAATACAGATTTCCATTGGTGTTCACTGGTCTTTTACCTGGGGAGTCTGACCCCAACAAGGTTAACAGTTGGCCGCACGAAGATCATTACTAATACCGGGATGACTCCTGTTGTTATCAACGATTCTGGAGAGACTCTAACGAGCTAGCAACTTCAATATACTCTCAGAGTCTTGCTACTTCTAAAACAGTGAGAGCCAACTAGATGCCCTTACCGTAGCAACAGGCTACCACCTTAACGTATTTCTACATCATGTAGTCGATGGAAAGTACGTGGGTGTCTAAATAAAGTTGAATATGTATATATTCTACGAACTTTTCAAAACATCAGCCCACGTCTTCAGACGAAGAAGTTGGACAGGTCTACTTTACTCATTCCCAGGGGAGGGAAGCTCAGCGCCATAGGACATCTCAATTTATAGAGACATACATGTATTTGTCTACACGAAACCGCCTTTCTTAAGTTTTGAATGTTTCATCTAACTACTATTCTAAAGTCGTCAAGTCTTGTGACCATTAGAATTTGCCCTTTTTTGAAAGCACAATGTTCAATGCCCAATTTGTTTATTCAATATTTCTGCACGCCTACACATCTCATGTCTCTGTCTCGACCGAATCTCATGATCAGTTGTACTGCTGAGTGCGAGCCGATTCCAGAGGCTTTACCGTAAGTACAAATTGTCACAATTCTTGTTCTTTTCGCCTGCCATAGGAGGGAGATTCTGTCACGTTATAACAAAAGACAACTTTAAGAACCTCATGCAAATTTATAGGATGCCCTTTCATTTTTTTCTTCATATATCAATCTGCAGTATAAACATATTTATATGTACTACTATTGAGTAATTGAAATGCTGCCCCCCCCCCCCCCCATGAACAGGTTTATGGTGTATTTTTTTTAGGTTAAGTAGATGTATCTGATTTTCTGTAGGTCCCCAGATGAACATATCCCGCAGTTTCAACAAAACTCTCATCATGATCTTACTGAATAACGTGATGCTCCATTAAGTAATTCCTTCCCACTAACCTATATTTTGCTCATAAAGAACGAATTTTTAATTTATGACTAAAATCCTCAAATTGGTCACGAAACATGTAGCATATGACTAAAACTACGTCAGGTAAAAACAACCCCTACTGGGACAAAGAAGTACTTTAAATCTTAGCATTGACATGATGAGTCTGGTATCAGAAGATGACACGTGGGCTGCTTCATCTACATAGAAAGTGAATGATTTTGTCTGTCTATTGCGTAACAACTTTTTTTTTCAGTGGGCGTTGGAGACACATAGCTATATACACGTGTAACGGGAAGGTTTCAAACTGTGGAAATGACCACTGAATAGGAGCAAAAGGTGATTCTTCCCGATGTGATTGGCAAAAAGACATATCCTTGAATCACAGACGTAAGTTATCATCAAAATATCTCGAAGTCATGGCTGAATACGTATCTTCCAACGTCAACGTCTTGAGTGAAAGCATGGCGAAACCAGACACAGAAGCTGCAGGGACTCTCGTCAGAAAAGATGGTGAAGATCTCAGTTTCCACATCCCTCCCGGTAGGAGTGAAGAAAATGAACACAAAGACGAGAACAGACAAGCGATCAACATCAGTCCTTCAGATACTTATGCTATCGCATACATATGTAAGGGTGATAGTATATGTGGCGTGAAGAAAACGCCAGCTGAGACAAAAAAGGAACCCTTTCAAGTAACGGAGCCCATCGTCAGTAATGTTAACGACATGAACTTGGTAGGGTGTGATGAAAATGACAGTAGTATTCACACGAAGGCCAGAGATTCAACCCCGATGTACACACAAAGCACCATGAACCCTCCTCCAGACGAAGTTAACCCTAATCTGATGTACACACAAAGGACCATGGACCCTTCGTCAAACGAAGATAATCCTAACCCCATGTACACACAAAGGACTATGGACCCTTCTTCAAACGAAGATAATCCTAACCCAACGTACACACAGAGCACTATGGACCCTCCCCCAAACGACGTTATCCCTAATCCGATGTACCTGCAAAGCACCACGGAGCCAAACGTCAACTCTGGACGCGCCTCCAAGTCAGACAACAGTGATGGCAACCCCTGCCCCCAGTCATTAGCTGATACACGTCAGCAAGGTGATGAAGTCACTTTTATGCCAGCTATAAACAATGATTGCAGTCAGCGTCTTCAGCCATATGCAGTTACTAAACTGAAGGATGGTGATGAGGAAAGTGTCGTTGAAACAGCAAACATTGCACACAGAGCAAACAATCCCTGCCTCCGGCCATATGCTGTGAAGTGTCTTAAACCTTTTAGAAAACCTGCTGACGAGTCAGCCAGCTGTGATGTCGGCCAGCCCTATGCTGTTAAATACCAAGAAGAAATCGTCGAGTCAGCTAACAATGATAGCGATCCCTACATCCAACCATATGCTGTTGGATACCAGAAAGACGACATACCTCCTATCCAGTCACCTGACTGTGGACCAGCGGCCTCAGCTAGCATCAACAATGATGTCTTGGCCAACCCATCGAGCAGTGAAGGAAATCCTAATGATGTTGTCAGTGAGGAAAGGCAACATGTACCGAATGCGCTTCATCCAAATCCTTCTTATGTTGTCAATGAGGAAAGGCAACATCTACCGAATGCGCTTAATCGAAACCCGATGTACGTGCCCAACGTTCAGCATCCTGCAGATTGCGGTAAGATGCTTTGACGCTGTTTTTTTTTTCATTTGGGTACTTCCCGTGCCAACTGGTTTTGAAAAAGTGAAACTTGGCTCGCAGTTAGGTAGATAATCTATAAAAAGAAAAAGTTGAAGTTGTTATAATCATTACGGATCTCAGTGGTTTTGACAAGATTAGGATATGAGTTACTTTGTGTCTGTAGTTAAGCATGTTTGGTTTTGAAAATATTTCGGTAAATGTATACTATTATTACAATAGAATTATTCACAGTATCCCTTCCGTGTGAATAGTTAATATGGCTGTGCCAGCATATTTCAGGTACTAGTAACCAGGCTGTTTGTGAAGCTATGTCAGATTTACTTCCAGGCAAGGTCTAGATATGCAACTTCTGTTGAGAAATATGAGTCAGTTCCCTTCATCATAGCACTTCTTCATCATATGTATTTCAATATGATTCTCCCTTCTCAACACCATACCAAATTGATTTGCTTTCAAGTAAATTGCTACAATGTGCACTTTTCAGAATGTTCTCGCCTGATGGTGTGCTCAATTGTGACGGTACTTGTGTCGTGCATCGTTACTGGAGTCTTTCTCTGGTTACTTTACAATATCAACTCACCAGAGGTATCCTTCTGTCTTATTCCTTGTCTCGTTCTGTGTTTTTTTTTACTTTTTCTCTCATTTAAATCTGAAACGTTTAACTTTGATGATATGCTCTTGATGTCGTCTTACCAAACAACCTATTTAATTGTGTTTCTAAAACACAATAGATTTCACAATATTAGATGTCACAAAGTAGATTTGATGACAATATATCTTTCGCTGTGACAACTCGCATTATGCAAAAAATAGGTCCATACAGATGACATCCCTTTGCTATTAGAACGAATGTTTAATTACACTGTGTTTATATTTTTGTATATACATTTCGTATTTTAAAGTGACTGTACTAAAATAGTCAGTTATTGATTGTTCAAAGACGTTTTTCACAACAATAGGCGACGTGCCCCCAGAGTGTGTCACCATTGGCGACATGCTGCTTATTGTCGTGTCAAAAAACTTCGTCGACAAGGACAAACAACTATTTTGCCAGAGTTTAGATAGTGCATTCTTATGATCCCATGTCAGATCATCCAACACCTAGAGCCGACAGCGACGGTGGGTTCCACCGTTACCCCTGGTACTCCTGGATGTTGCAGTTCTGTCCCCACACCGCCAGGTGTCTCCAACAGCTCACAACGTACAGGTGAGATATAATCACTGCCACCTGTCCGTAGCACTGTGACAAAAGTTATTAATTTGAATGCATTACCACATTGTCCTCGTCTGTAAATAAAAAATAGTAACTATTTCTTGTGGGATTTTATAATCTATTTCAGATAACCATCTGCATTGGAATGCGACTGTAGCTACTGCCTTTACCTCTGGTCCGACTGGCTACTATAGTTCTGTCCCCACACCAGCGGCAGTGTCCAAAAGATCAGGTGAGCCTAGCGCAAATTTCCCTTCTGGGTGAGTTGTTATGATGGGTTCAACTTTGACAATTTCTCTCTGTATCATTATATTGTCAAGATATTGAACAGGTCACCTCTGATCTATTAAAAGACGTCCCCTGTATGATTCACATGTGACGTGACTAGACCGTATCAATTTCGACAGGTGTCGCTCGTTAATAGCCATTGTGGACAGGTCACCTCCGAGGCCCTTACTGAATTTGTAGTCACAAATCATTAACTAGGTTAACGATAAAAAAGTCATCCATATGCAAAAATAGTCACATAGGCGTAACGAACAGTGAACGTCACGTCATCCATGTTACACGTGACATGAATTGAGCAAAAGTTTTGACACAAATATATTGCCATACCCCCTTCCTCTTGCACACAGGAATTCGACGCGAAAGCCGTGAGTTCATCAGCCTGGGTTGCTGGAATGATACATGTGACCGCGCTATTCCGACACTCGAGTGGACAGATGCACGCCTGGACGGACGGAACTACCTGTTTCGAGAAAACCCCATAGAGAAGTGTTACCAAGTAGCACTCTCTCGTGGCTTTCCCATGTTTGCTGTACAACACGGCGGGCAGTGTTTTGGGTCGGCTGATGGGCTCAACACCTACAACAAGTACGGCCCTTCCACAACCTGCGCATCGGACGGCGAAGGTGGGCCTTACGGAAACGAAGTGTACAAGATTACAGGTCAGACTCTAGTAAATGGTGTGCGGGTATACTCGATGACGTCTTATAACGATAGCTTAGCAACGTGAAGTTTGTTGGGTATAATTGAGTATAGCGATATTTTTGTTCCGTGACGATATCGTATACCCAAAACGATATCATTTAAACCGGAAAATACGTATTTCGTAGACTTATTTTGCTATTCTAAGGTACTTTTTAGATACGATATTTTGACACGGAAACGATGCCATATACCCCCTTCCTCTTGCACACAGGAATTCGACGCGAAAGTCGTGAGTACATCAGCCTGGGTTGCTGGAATGATACATGTGACCGCGCTATTCCAACACTCGAGGGGACAGATCCACGCCTGGACGGACACTACTACCTGTTTCGAGAAAACCCCATAGAGAAGTGTTACCAAGTAGCACTCTCTCGTGGCTTTCCCATGTTTGCTGTACAACATGGCGGGCAGTGCTTTGGGTCTGCTGATGGGCTCAACACCTACAACAAGTACGGCCCTTCCACAACCTGCGCATCGGACGGCGAAGGCGGGCCTTACGGAAACGAAGTGTACAAGATTACAGGTCAGACTCTAGTAAATGGTGTGCGGGTATACCCGATGACGATCATTTAAGGTACGTCTTATAACGATAGCTTAGCAAAGTGAAGTTTGTTGGGTATAATGGAGCATACCGATATTTTTGTTCCAAGACGATATCATATACGTAGAACGATGTCGTTTTAACCGGAAAATACGTATATTGTTGACGTATTTTCGCTAATTATATTTAAGCCATACCATAGGTATGGTGAAATATATTGTATTCGTAATGTTTCTTGTTTCTTCTTTCTTTCTCCTGTCAAATCTTCAAAACACGGTATCTCCGTTGTTCCTGAACCGAATCACCTGAAATTTGGCACAAGGGTAGAGTGGGCCAATACCCCCTGCCTTTAAAATGATTTTATTAAGGTTTTTTGGTCATCTTAAGACCAAAACTGTATACTTGGCCCCCCTGTACCCTGGTATTATAACCGAATGAGCTGAAATTTGGCACAGATGTGCCTTGATAATTCCCCCATATAAATTCAATATCACTTTTGGTGTACAGTATAACGAAATGCTTATTTTTGCGCTTTTTTGGTGATTTTTTTTACCAAAAAAGGACACTTTGGGCTCCTGTACCTTGGTTTTAGAACCGAATGACCTAAAATTTAGTATAGAAGTGCCCTAGACATATGCGCTATGGGTTCATTAACACTTGAGGCATACAGTACAAGAAAATGCTTAATTTCGCGATTATTTGGCCATTTTATGACCAAAAAGTACACTTTTGGCTCTTCTAAATTTTGGTAAAAGGGTGCACTAGATATTTATTCAAATGCCACATGTATAATTTTTGTCATAGACTACGTCAAAATGATATTTTTGGGGATTTTTTTGTCATTTTCCAATAGCCAGAAGGGGTCAATGACCTTAAGGTCGTTGACCCCCAGCTGCAGATTGCACCTACTGGCATATATGTCTTTTTAATCTAATAAGATAGGTAACCAATCACTTAGCCTGAATCTATATCCTAAAGAGGGGGGTGACAGCCAATCAGCGAGCCCGGTGTTATCTGGAAGAGTCCATCCTTACACGGAGGGGTTCACATTTTTAAATTCATCATTGGACTGGTGAAGTCTTTCAGTGGGTGTATTTTTGGACAGGTCTATTTTGCTATTTTACAGAAGGTGTGCTGGAAGGGTCTATTCTCGCACGGAGGGGGATTTTTTAAAATTCATATTTTGGACTTTGGTGACTTCTAGTTTGTCAAAGTCTTTCAGTGGGGTTATTTTTGGACTGGTCTGATATGCAATTTTACATGGGTGTGCTGGAAGAGTCCATTCTTGCATGGAGGGGGCTTTTTTAAAAATCCATTTTTTGGACTTCAGTGATTATGTCAAAGTCCTATTTTAGCGGATGTATTTTTGGTCTGCTCTACTTTACATGGAAGAGTCCATTTTTGCACACGGGAGGGGGATTTTTTTCAAATTCAGTTTTGGACGGGTGATGATTCAAAATTCAATTTTTAGTGGAAGTGTTTTTAGACTGGTCTATTAAATCTTTTCATGCACTGGGACCTTTTTTGCTAAATTCAATTTTGGATTTGGTTTCTTATTCAAAAGGCCAAGGTTTCAGTGGGAGTATTTCTGGACTGGTCTATTCTGCAAATTCACATAGGGTGCACTGGAGTCCATTCTTGAACGGGGGAATTTTGTAAGATTCATTTTTGGGTTAAACCGTCATTAGTAAATTTGATTTTTCAAATGGGTAAATTTGAAATAGGCTATTGTTGCATGGGGAGGGAGATGGCTGAAATATGCTGTATTTGCTCTCAAGCAAATGTCGGCCTTTCTAGTTTAAGGTACGTTTTAAGATACGATATTATGACACGGAAATGATGCCATACTATGTCTGGCAATATATCTAAAGCACTTAAAGCACGTCAAGCGCAAACATTTCTAGTCGTCACGCATGAATGTGTAAGTGCATCGTTTTTAACTTATGCGACCTGCTATCAGCGTCGATTGTGACATAAGGTACGTGACGTCTTTTTCGTGCGACCTTAAAGACTTCTGTTATACTTCAAACGGTCACACAGCAATCTGCCCCCCTTTCTTTATATGTGACTACCGTCAAGCAGCGACGCCTTGCGGACTCCGTTCTTGCACAGAAGCCCTATTTCTAAAGACGTCCCAAACATGGATACAAGGAAGGTTTATGGCAATATATTTGTTTCCAAAATACGGGAGCAATATACGTGACGTTTGACCTAAATTCACGTCGTGTGACGTAAAATACGTGGCGTCCGACCTATTGCAAACACGCAACCTAAGCAATATTACAGCATGAAAGTGAAAATATTCTGAATAAGGCAATCTGCATAATATTGACATCTACTGCACTGTATTCTCACATTTACATCATAATTTGATACTTTGAGCGGTTAAAAACAGCCCAGAGACAAGTTGCACGAGAATATTTCTTATTATTGTACCCCCCCAAAATAAGGACTTGATCTGGAATCCTTGTGCAACTCATTCCCGTGCTGTTTTTAACGGCTCAATTGATGAAATAATGATGTTAACGTGCTAACATAGTGCATTAGACGTCAATGTTATACAGACTGCCTTATTCAGAATGTTTCTACTTTTAACAATGTGATATTGCTTAGGTTGCCTTTAAGTGCGGCATATGTGACGTCCTTTTATCAATAACTTAGTTAACGATTGAGTAGGACGTGACTTGTCGACGTCCGTCCCACCCTGTACAACAGATCCGTGTTTAATTCACGTCCCGTGTGACGCAAGTACGTGACATCTTTTACAGATGTCACACGTCACGTCCGACAAACCAAAACACGTCACATGTTCCTGTGTTTAATTCACGTTGTATATGTGACATAAGGTACGTGACGTCTTTTATATGCGACTTTAACGACGTCTGTTATACTTCAAACGGTCACACAGCAATCTATGTCACCCCCTTTCTTAACATGTGACAACCGTCAAGCAGCGACGCCTTGCGGACTCCGTTCTTGCACAGAAGCCCTATTTCTAAAGACGTCCCAAACATGGACACAAGGAAGGTTTATGGCAATATATCTGTTTCCAAAATACGGGAGCAATATACGTGACGTTTGACCTAAATTCACGTCACGTGTGACGTAAAATACGTGGCGTCCGACCTATTGCAAACACGTCACACTTAAGTGCGGCATATGTGACGTCCTTTTATCAATAACTTCGTTAACGATTGAGTAGGACGTGACTTGTCGACGTCCCACCCTGTACAACAGATCCGTGTTTAATTCACGTCCCGTGTGACACAAGTACGTGACATCTTTTACAGATGTCACACGTCACGTCCGACAAACCAAAAACACGTCACATGTTCCTGTGTTTAATTCACGTTGTATGTGACATAGGGTACGTGACGTCTTTTATATGCGACTTTAAAGACGTCTGTTATACTTCAAACGGTCACACAGCAATCTATGCCCCCCTTTCTTTACATGTGACAACCGTCAAGCAGCGACGCCTTGCGGACTCCCTTCTTGCACAGAAGTCCTATTTCTAAGGACGTCCAAAACATGGGGCTCCTCCATAAGTCCCACGTTTTCATAAGCGACCCCTGCCAGACTCCGTTTTCGTTTAAAACAGGACATATCAATTTTTTATGTCTCGTGGCCCGACCAGATATACTGTACATACTACAAGTGTATGTGTGCCGTTGTGGTGCTGAGTAATGTGCGTCATCGATATCGATCGCTCCATGTCTAATATAAGACATATTTACGTTTAGATAAAGGTACCTTTTTTAATGCGAAATATTGACAGAGAAATGATGACATACGTTATACTTCTCCAGGTGTGTGGCTGGAACGGGATCCGTCATGGGTTGTGGACTCCGCCGGCACACCGTGGGTACACAACGGAGTGACGTATGATGCCGCAAAGGCCTTGGATGGGGACACTGGGACCTACTGGAACCCCGGGGGCATGGACAGGAGCTACAACAACTGGTACATTGTACTGGACCTCACAGCGCCACATACTATCACCCGCGTCGCTGTTAACAACTATGGAGACACCGAACATAACACTGCAGCCTTCACGCTGCAAAAGTCGCAGGTTGGGAGTCCGTACAGCTGGGAGGACGTCGTGACCGTTACTAACGTGCAGGGAGGGACGGACGAGCGGCAGGAGTTCGGCGGGTTCCAGGGAACAGCTCAGTATTGGAGGTTCCTAATTACCGAGACCCACTCAGGCTGGCAGCCATGGCTCACAGAGCTGGACTTCTACGGAGGTAAAGGAAAAATCGTCTTGTTTTATAAGCTATAGGAACATGGATACAAGGAAGGTTCAAAATAAGTGGTTGCTAAAGGGTAACATTGATTTGAATTAAGTAGTGCGACCGTTAAGTAGGTCGCAAACCCTTTAAAACACGTCACGTACCTTGTTTCACACGTGACGTGATTTCAAACACAGATCTGTTAAAACACGTCACGTACGTTCTACAAAGGCACTGGTCACGTCCTAATAAATCATTTACTAGGTTATTGATAAACGGACGTCACTTATGCTGCACGCAAGTGTGATGTTTCTGTAATACGTTGGACGTCACGTATTTTACGTCCCATGTGACGTTAATTTAGATAAAACGTCACATATATAGCTCCCGTATTTTTGAAACGAATATATTGCCATATAACACTCATGTCATAGGTTACAAAGCTCCTCTTGACAACCCTGGATAACAAAGAAAATGACAGAAAATAAAAGATAAATGAAATAAGGGTAGAGCAATTCATTCTCTAGTCTCATCTGTCACGGCAGAGGAATCCCTAAATAGATTAGTCTCTAGCTTACCAGCACATTGCAGTGGTCAGTGCCAGTTCTATAATAAAACAAGTACATACTTTGTCCTGGTAAGCTATCCTTAATGTTTGGGCTTTATTTTCTTTCCCGTTCGTCGTTATTTGCCTGTCTGGGACTGTTCATGTCATCGGCATAATATATATTACATGTATATGGTTGCATCTGATGCGGCGGAAAAGAAGTGTAGAGTAATTGATTGTAAATGTATCAAACTTTTACTGGTTTTATTACTTGTTGCAGAGAATAATGACAAAACGAGAGACGATCAACTTTGGTAGGCGGGGAAGAGAACCTGGAAAATTTAATTCTAATTTCGGGGTGGCTGTGTCTGCTGACAATGAGATATTTGTTGCTGACGCAAGCGCCAAACGAGTCCAAGTCTTCAGCATTACTGGGACCTATCTGCGCCACTTCCCAACGGTAGTGCCGGGTACAGGTAAATACTTCAAGATGAAACCCTACACTGTTGCTGTTGACGTGGAGCCTGACTACCTGTGGGTAGCGGGGATGATACAAACATTGTTTGCACATCGGTATGTACATGTCGTACAGTATCATAAGAAAGATCTACCCCTAAAGAAGTTCGACTTCCGTAGTAACAAGAATTATTTTTTCTCTCATGCCGAAATTGCGATAAATGTGCGCAACAACAAAGTTATCCTGGGAGAGGGAGATAAGATAATGATGTTCCAACCAAATGGCTCTCTCGTTCGGAGTTTTCAAGTGTCAATCATGCCAATCTTTCCAATTCGCGCAGTCTCATCGGACTGCGAGGGAAATGTCGTGCTTGCGGACAGGCACGGACGCGTTAAGGTGTACAATCATTACGGACACAAGATACTGGAATTTGTAGTAGCCTCCGCTAGGAATGGAGGCATGGGAGGCATCTCCGTGGACCCATTGGGTCGCATCATCGTGGCGAATACTTGGAACAACAGGGTGGACATGTTCACAAGCCGCGGGAAGTTTGTCCGTACTGTCGTTAACACGAAAAAACCATCATATATTGCCATAGGCCCGAATGGACAATTGGTGGTATCTAACGCAAATGGCAAGACTGTAACTATCTTTCCAAGCCACTTGCTGTTTCCTCTCAACGGACAAAGGTGACTTCTGACACTTTTTTTCTGATGCTCACATAAGACATTAACATACTAAATCTACCAGTGACACGAGATTTAGTTCCACTTGTCTTTAGAGGTCAGACTCATTGATTGTTAATGAAGAATCTGACTCTTTGGTATACCGGGAATACCGAATATTACGTTGTTTGATTTGTTTTCTATAATTCATTGGTTAATCTGGATCTCGAAATTTGATCGATGCCAATGACATGTGTATATTTGCCAAATTACGTCAAAATAGTCAGGTGATCCTTGTGTAGCGGTGGTAATTGTACAGGTTTAACTGTATATCAATGGCCATGTGCTTCTATATGTAGAACAGGTAACGTGTACCGGTTTGATTGTGTATTATTGACTACTATTATTGAATCTTCTACAGATTCGGCTGTATATCATTGGCCATGTGCGTGGTCCTTTTCAAGAGATGGTTACTAGAAGTAGCACAGGTTTGACTGTAAATCAATGCCCAGGTGGTCCTTATGTAGAGGTGGTCACTTGTACAGGTTTGGTTGTATATCCTTGGCCATGTGTGTGGTCCTTTTCAAGTGGTGGTCACTACTACATGTTTGACTGTTTATTAATGACCAGGTGGTCCTTATGTAGAAGTGGTCAATTGTAAAGTTTTGTCTATATTTTATTGGCCATGCGGGTTGTTCTTTTGAAAAGATGCTCGCTTTTCAGGCTGAACTGCATATTAATGGCCAGGTGGTCTTATATATATATATATATGGTCTCTTGTACAGATCTGGCTTTATATCATTGACCATGTGTGTGATCTTATGTAGAGGTGGTCACTAGTAGAGGTTTGGCTTGTATATCAATAGCCAGGCGGTCCTCATGTAGAGGTGGTCACCTTTACAGGTTTGATTGTATATCAATAGCCAGGTGGTCCATATGTGATCTTATGTAGAGATGTTAACTAGTACAGGTTTGACTGTATATGAGTAGCCAGGTGGTCCTTGTGTATTAATTTTATACCAATAGACGAGCTTTATATGTAGAGGTGGTCACTGGTATAGGTTTGTCTGTTCATCAATAGCCAGGTGATCCTTATGTAGAGGTGTTCACTTGTACAGGTCTGGCTTTAAGTCATTGGCCATGTGCGGTCTTTCTGTAGAGGTGGTCACAAGTACAGATTTGAATGTATATCAGTGGTCAGATGGTCCTAATGCAGATTTACTCACTAGTATAGGTTTGAATGTATATCAATGACCAACCAATCAATCAATCAATCAATCAATCAATCAATCAGATAGTTTATTAAGAATAAAAATACGACACTGGCAACCTGAGGTTGAATTGCGGCCTTGCTGTACAGCACCTCTGTGCTACAACTACAATAAAATCATCAAAAAACGTTAAATATATACAATAGATAATATACAGTCACATTGTTAACATTAATTTCTATTCTTTTTGTTCAGCAGGCATGTCATACATGGGCCCGGAATTGCACTTTTTTTGGTTGCGTTCAGTTCTGGGTTTGACAGTGTCTAGTTGGTTGCTGGCCCTTGTGGCTCTCCCAGTGATAGCCCCCCGGGTTTGTGGTAGCCAGTGACGGAAGTCCGGTGACTGGAGGAGTTCCTCAGCGAACTGTAGGCAGAGATGGTCTCTTCTCTGATCTAGGGTAGACAAGTTCAGTATCTGACACGCCTCTGGGTATGACGTGTAGGCAGAGCGGAGTATTATGCACGCGCGTTTCTGGATGAATTCGATCCTTCGTCGCTGTCTAGTAGTTATTCTAGGATGCCAGGCGGGCGCTGCGTACTCACAGCTGGGACGGACGAATGTTTTGTAGCAGGTAAGTAGGTCATCCCTAGACAGATCGAACTGGTTGAGTTGTTTAAGCATAATAGCTTTCGGTTGCCTTGTTTGACAATGTGGTCTACATGTGCGTTCCAACCAAGGTCAGCCTGGATGAACAAGCCGAGGAGTTTAACTAACTACCAGTGGTTCTTATGTAATAGGTTTGACTGTGTATTAATGGCCAGATGGTCCTTATGTGGAGTTGGTCACTAATAGAGGTTTGACTGTATATCAATAGCCAGGTGGTCATTATGTAGAAGTGCTCACTAGTACAGGTTTAACTGATATCAATAGCCAGGTGATGCTTACATGTAGATGTGGTGACTAGTTTGACTGTATATCAATGGCCAGGTGGTCCTTATGTAGAGATGGTCACTAGTACAGGTTTGATTGTATATCAATAGCCAGGTGGTCCTTATGTAGAAGTGGTCACTAGAACAGGTTTGACTGTATATCAATGGCCAGGCGGTCCTTATGTAGAAGTGATCACTTGTACAGGTTTGATTGTATATCAATGGCCAGGCGGTCCTTATGTAGAAGTGATCACTTGTACAGGTTTGATTGTATATCAATAGCCAGGTGGTCCTTATGTAGAAGTGGTCACTAGAACAGGTTTGACTGTATATCAATGGCCAGGCGGTCCTTATGTAGAAGTGATCACTTGTACAGGTTTGATTGTATATCAATAGCCAGGTGGTCCTTATGTAGAAGTGATCACTTGTACAGGTTTGACTGTATATTGATGGTCATGTGGTCTGTTGAGACGTCGACGGTCACTAGTTCAAATTTGACTGTATATAAATGGCCAGGTGGTCCTATGTGTAAAAGTGGTCACTAGTACAGGTGTGGCTTTATATCATTTATGTAGAGGCACTAACTAGTGCAGGTTTAGTTGTATTTCAATTGCCAGGTGGTCCTTATGTAGGGGCAGGCATTTGTACAACTTAAACTGTACATCAAAGACAAGGTGGTCATAATGTAAAGATGGCCACTAGTTCAAGTTTGGCTGTATATCAATAGCCAGCAGGTGATCCTTATACTGTATGAAGAAGTGGTCACTAGTGCAGGGTTGACTGTTCATCAATAGCCAAGTGGTCCTATATGTAAAAGTGGTTATTAGTACAGGCTTGGCATTATATCATTGGCCATGTGCGTGGTCTTTATGTAGAAGTGGTTACTAGTTTATCCAGGTAGTCCTTATGTAGAGGAGATCACTTTGCAGGTTTGATTGTACAACAATAGCCAGGGTTTCTCATGTAGACGTGGTCACTTGTACAGGTTTGAATGTATATCAACGGCCGGGTGGTCACTTGTGCAGGTTTGACAGTATTTCAGTGTTCAAGTTGTCCTTATGTAGAGGTGGTCATCAGTGGTACAGGTTTGACTTTATACCAATAGCCAGAAGAGCTTTATATGTAGAAGTGGTCACTTGTACAGGTTTGTCTGTTCATCAATAGCCAGGTGATCCTTATGTAGAGGTGTTCACTTGTACAGGTCTGGCTTTAAATCTTTGGCCATGCGTGGTCTTTATGTAGAGGCGATCACTAGTACAGGTTTGACTGGCCAGGTGGTTCTTATGTAGAGGTCACCCGGGCCACATGTAACTGGGTTAACTGTATACTAACGGCCTGGTGGTCTTTTATTAGAGATGGTCTCATGAGATTTAACTGATATCGATTGTCAGGTGATCCTTATATAGAGGTGTTTTAACTGTGTATATCGATGGTCAGGTGGTCCTGAAATAGAGATGATTGCTAGCACACACATAATTCACTATCATTACAGTACATTAGACGGGTGTAAGGAGAAACCAGTTTGGGGTTGTATCTTTTTTTTTTATATTCGGGACTCGTTACAGTCTTGAGCTGTATGAGTTAAAGGACAGGATTTGATTTACTTATTGACTGGCGAACAAAGTTGGTCTGCAATTTGTCTTCTCCACATTGAAATGAAGATTTCAGAATTCTAGAGTAAAGTTTAACGAAGTTTGGAGTTGATAATTTGATGAAGTGGCGATTGCTTTGTACATCAACAGGCTTAAGGTTATTTATTTATTTCTGCTTATCACCATGGTAATCGATGGTGTTAACGCTGATGTGCACTTATGTAATATACAATGTAATGTGTTTGTAATATGTAATGTACTTTGCAGTATCGGCTTTTTGTGGGTTAAGGTATATCTTTATTTGTCATTTTTATGTGTGACATGAAAGGTTATTTACATTTTTATTTACTCACGACACAATACGTCGCTAAAGCTAAGTAAATGTTTGGGTCATACTAACTATAGTTTGAAGGCAGATGGTCTTGAAATGTTTAAAAAATAGGGAAGAAATAAAGAGGAGGCTTATTCCATAAAGAGACAATTCGATCGAGGGAAAATTAGCATGAAATTTGCCCCCAAGATGTGGGATGTTTATACGATTAACATAGCAATATCGATTTTCGATTTCCTGGATAGCAAAGATGATGAACAATTGTCCTAGTGTCAAGCTTTTAAAATGGTATTGATTGTGCCTAATGATTGCTATTGGTAATGTGAATAAAGATTGAGAAAGAATAGACTTATTTCACTTGTCTATCTACACAAAGGAAACTGGTATTGAATAAGAGATATAATATATTATAGGGATACGTCAATCTCAAAGGTTGATCGTAGCACCATGGACTGCGGTGGTCTACAGAGTCTTCCGTCTACAGAGATATCTAGACAAAGGTTAACACGATGTACGTCGACAAAAGTCGTAACCCTTAGACCACATATAATCTGTCTAAAGCTATCAAAATATAGATTACACCAAGGACGTTAAATTCATTTAACCTCCTTGATTACACGTCTGTCGACTAATTATAATCTCCTGATGTAGTCCCAACACAATTGTGTGGCCAAAGGGCTATAGAAAGGAGATCGGCACGACCTTCTGCACCTTAAAATGTAATTAATATAACACCAGGTTGACCCCTAATCTTTTCATCAAGCCAAACGCCAGCCCTGGACCCGCCTCCAACTCAAACAACAGTGATGGCAACCCCTGCAGTCAGCCATCAGCTGATACACGTCAGCAAGAAGATGAAGTCACTTTTATGTCAGCTAACAATGATGGCAATCAGCGCCTTCAGCCGTATGCTACTTCACAACAGCAAGATGATGATGAGGGGAGTGCCGTTGAACTAGAAAACATTGAGAACAGTCCCTGCCTCCGGTCATATGCTGTTAAGTGTCCTTTTAAAAAATCTGCCGTCCAGTCTGCTAGCTGTGATGTCGCCCAGCCATATGATAGCGACCCCTATATCCAACCATGTGCTGTTGGATACCAGAAAGACGACGAACCTCCTATCATGGCACCCGACTCTGGGCAAGCGGCCTCAGATAGCATCAACAATGATGTCTTGACCACCCCATCGGGCAGTGCCGAAAATCCTACTGATATTGTCAGTGAGGAAAGTCAACATGTCCCGAATGCGCTTAATCAAAATCCGATGTACGTGCCAAACGTTCAGCATCCTACAGCTTGCGGTAAGATGCGTCTAAGTTTTTTTAGAATTTGGTTACTTTCCGCGCCACTTAATTTTAAAAAGCTAAACATGGCTCACACTAAGATAATCAATGAAAAGGACAATGTTGAAGTTTTTTTAATCATTACTGATTTCGAAGTTTTTGACAAGATTAGGATAGATTATTTTGTGTCTGAAGTTGAACATGTTTGGATTAAACATAATTAAGCTGAAAAATCACATTGTACACTATGATTAGAATTGAATTATCCAGTTTGCAGTATTCCACACAAATGGAAACAAATTATTCACGGCATCCCTTCTTTGTGAAACAGTTAACATGGCCGTGTCAGCATATTTCGGGTACTAGTAATCAGGCTGTTTGTGAAGCTATGTCAAATTTAGTTCTAGGTAATGTCAAGTAAAGTAATGTCTAGATATCCAACTTCTGTAAAGAAATGTTAGTCAGTTCCCTTTATTATAGTACTTCTTCTCCATCATTTGTCTTTCAATGTGATTCTCAATACCATACCCAATTGATTTGCTTTCAATTCAACCGCTGCAATGTGCATATTTTCAGAATGTTCGCGCCTGATGGTGTGCTCAGCTGTGACGGTCCTTGTGTCGTGCATCGTTGGCGGAGTCTTTCTCTGGCTATTTTACAATATCGACCCACCAGAGGTATCCTTCTGTCTCGATATGGCTTTGTTTATCATTACTTTGATTAGTTTTTCTTTCATTCAAATCTGAAACGTTTAACGTTAATGGGATGCTTTTGATATGAGATATGATGACTTACCTTACACGTTCATGCTGAAACACAATAGATTTCACGATATTAGATGTCAGAAGCAAATTTGATTAGATCATATCTTTAGATACGCCAAAAATAGTTACTCAAGCAACTGGATATGGTTTTGAAACGGTCAGACGTTTCGGAAAGAATCCACTTTCCTTCGTCAGTGACACTGAAGTGATCTGCAAGAAACAGGTCTTTTATACTCTAACTATTAATGAAGACAATTTCAGATGTCCAATAGGAAAGGTTGTAAGACAATTCAGACTGAAGACAATTTGGATTCCAAAGAAAACAAAGCTAAGCCAAAGTCAAGCTGAAGACAATTTGGATTTCAAAGGATATCAAGGCTAAGACACAGTTAATGCAAATGAGTCAATTAGCTCCTGTTGTTTTAGTTACAGGAGCTAAAAGTTTTGTTGGCGGGGGGGGGGGGGAGTGCTATGTCCCAAGTGCCGGAAAGTTCCATACGTAGCCCCCCTTTTTCGTTGAGGGTGGGATTGTATATTCTCTCATATATGGCCTCTCCCCAATTAATCTACAGTCGACAGTGACGGTGGGTTCCACCGTTACCCCTGGTACCCCTGGATGCTGCAGTTCTGTCCCTAACAGCTCTCAATGTGGAGGTGAGATATAATCACTGTCACTTGTCCGTAGCGCTGTCCTGAAGAGGTCTTTGTCGCAAATGTGCAAACTTTTTTTGACCTAAGATGAGGTTGATAATGTTTAAAGTAAAGTGTTAACAATAGGTGTTTTAAATAAGACAATATTGGCGTCGTCTGTGGCGTAACTGTTTGAGAAAAGGCTGTAAAGGCGTAACTGTTTGAGAAAAGGCTGGTTACTGGTCAATGCACTGAAACATGATGAAATTGCCCTGAGGAGGTTCTTAAACTTAAAATGTGAATATTCTTGGTTATTCTAATATACCTTCCCACTGATCGTCGCATGCGATACAGACATCATCCTCATTCCTGGCACTATTCTATCATCTATTACAGAAAGCTCTCCACAGCTGACAACGACTGTGGCTTCTACCTTAACCTCTAGCCTGGCTGGCTGCAGCAGGTATTTCCCCATACTGCCGGCAGTGTCCAACAGTTCACAGATTAAAGGTGAGACTAGCTCGAAATCTCGTCCGGAGTGTTGGTATGAATGGTTCAACTTGGACATTTGTGACGTGAGACTTAATAGTAGTATTTGATTTTTAATTGCAAGTTCTTGCCCGTTGGCTAATTGCTACATGTAACATATTACGAAATAAATGGTACACATACAAAGTAATAAAAGACTTTGGTATAGGTAACAATGTTGACATGTAGAAATAAGAGGCTATTCTATTGATGATATGTACAGCTAAAAGCTACAATCTAAGCATTTTATAATACCGGGTTCCGAAGCTCATCTGGATGACCCTGGATAAACAAAATGACAGAAGAATATAAAAGATTATAAATGAAGTAAGAGTAGAGTAATAGATTATTGTAAATGTATTAAGCATACTGCTTCTACGCGTCTTATTACTTCTTGCAGCAAATCATGACAGAGTGTTGGAGCCAATCACCTTCGGTGGGTTTGGAACAGATGAACGTGGACAATTTTATGATAACTTAGGGGTGACTGTGTCTGCTGACAATGAGATATTTGTCGCTGATAGGTTCAACAATCGCTTCCAGGTTTTCAGCATAAATGGTACCTATCTGCGCAACTTCCCAACGGTAGTGCCGGGTCGAGATAAGATGATGTGGCCCAAAACTGTTGCTTTTGACGTGGAGCCTGACTACCTGTGGGTAGCGGGGGTTGAAGCCCGTGTCGTACGTGTCGTACAGTACCATAAGGGAGGTCTGCCCATAAAGACCTTCGAATTCCGCTTCAACGTGCATTATAGGCCTTGTCCTAAAATTGCGATAGACGTGCGCAACAACAAAGTTATCCTTGGAGAGGGAGACACAATTAGAATTTTCCAGCCAAATGGCTCTCTCGTTCGAAGTTTTCAAGTGCTAACGGGCAGGCCAACCTATAGCTTTCCAGTTCGCGGAGTCGCCTCGGACTGCAAGGGAAATGTCTTGCTTGCGGACTCTGACGGTGTTAAGGTGTACAATCACTTCGGAGACAAGATATTAGAATCTGTAGGAACCTACGGGAGGTATAGAGACAACCGAATAATTTCCTTGGTCGTGGACCCATTGGGTCGCATCATCGTGGCGAATACTCGGGACAACAGGGTAGACATGTTCACAAGCCGCGGGGAGCTTGTCCGTACTGTCGCGAACATAAAGAATCCATCGTGCATCGCTATAGGCCCGGGTGGACACTTGGTGGTATCTAACACCATTGACTCTACTGTAACTATCTTTCCACGCCACGTGTTGTTTCCTTAATGCTCTCCAAGGACACGAGCAACTCCTTTCTTATTCTCACATAACACATTAACATTATTACTAGTTCTACCAGTGAGACGAGAACTAGTTCCACTTGTTTTTAGAGTTCAGACTCATTGAAAATTGTTTTTTTTCTCTTTGTCAATGATGATTGAAGCATCTGACTCACTCTTTGGGGAACTTATTACGTTGTTTGTTTTGTTTTGTATAATTCATAGGTCAATCTGGATTGTGAAATTTGATCGATGCTAGTTAAGTCAGTCACTAGCGTCCAAGGAAAAAAAATGATAGTAAACATAATAGTCAAGTAAACACTATAGATTCCCCTCGTCTTAAAAAAAAATGGCCAACTTGAATTCCTACCATCGCAAGTTTCCGAAGATAATGCAAGGCAGGTCTGTTCATAATCTCAAATAACAAATGAGATTTTATCGACAGGATTGATAAAAACACCTTGAATTAACACAACAGAACACAAAAATCTAGTCTAGTGAGTACAAAAAGAAATCGTCCCCCGCCACTACTGATACAAATTGCAACTTCTGTAATAGTACTGACGACAAAATTAATTACATGTGACCGTACGTGGAATGATACAGTGACACCATGATTGGTAAGGTAAACATCAACATATCACATTCATGATACGTTTAAAAAACGTGGTGTTCGTTAGGTGGAAAGACTTCGTATCATTTCGCTTCCTTGCCGAGCTAAAGTAACCCTTGACCCATAAGATA
The DNA here is from genome assembly GCF_000003815.2 of Branchiostoma floridae. NCBI lineage: Eukaryota > Metazoa > Chordata > Leptocardii > Amphioxiformes > Branchiostomatidae > Branchiostoma > Branchiostoma floridae. The sequence continues at coordinate 17,086,319 of NC_049994.1, read as the reverse complement.
AGGGACCATACAGTGAGCCTTGGGTCGACGGTTGGACACCCTGCCTCGGCCCGTTGGTGGGAACTGGGCTCGGAAGTGTTGGAATCTGCCGAGGCACGTTTGGAAAACCCTGCCGCGGGACGTTGGGAACTGGGCTCGGAAGTGTTGGAATCTGCCGCGGCATGTTTAGAATTAGGCTCGGAAGTGTTGGAAGTGCCGCGGGACGTTTGGAATTGGGCTCGGAAGTGTTTGAATCATTTTGTCCCAGTCGGCCACGGTAGGTTTGACTGTATTAATGTATATCAATGGTCAGGTGGTCCTTATGTAGACGTTGCCACTTATACAAAATAGCTTGCTGTTGTCTCTGCACTACTCAGTGGTTATAGGGGTGGGAAAAGGCACAACCCTCTACACCATAAAATTTGGGAAGATCATAACTAATTAAGACCGATATGACTCCTGCTCTTGTTGGCAATTCTGATGAGAATCTAATGAGATAGCTACTTCTTCCAGTATACTCTCATAGTCTTGCTACTACTAAAACAGTGAGGGAACTGGGTGCCCTTACCGTAGCAACAAGCTACCCACGCAATTTAGATCTACATCATGTAGTCTATGGAAAGTACGTGGGTGTCTACATAAAGTTGAACCATACATATGAATATGTATAAATTCTACCAACTCCAAAACCTAATCCCACGTCTACAGACGAAGAAGTTGGGCGGGTCTACTTTAATCAGTCCCAGGGGAGGGAAGATCAATGCAATGTGAGGTCTAAATTCATAGAGACATTTTGTATTTGTCTACATGAAACTGTCTTTCTTAAGTTTGTAACGTTAAATGTTTCATCTAACTACTATATTAAAGTTATTGTCAAGTCTTGTGACCATTAGAATGTGCCCTTTTTGAGAGCACAGTGTTCAAATCCCAATTTGTTTATTCAACATTTTTGGACGCCTACACGTATCACGTCTCGGCTCTGAGTGAGTCTCATGATCAGTTGTACTGCTGAGTGCGAACCGATTCAAGAAACCTCACCGTAAGTACAAAATAGCACAATATCTGTTCTTCTCTTCAAAGATAGATTCAGTCACTTAGATAAAACGATAACTTTAAGATAATTTGCAAAGTTACAAGATGCCAATTTATAGGATATTTGGTCTTACCAATACCCAGTAGAAACACATTCCTATGTACAATTCTTAGGGCATTTACATGTTGTTATCCCCTCATGAACGAATCAATGGTGCAAATTGTTAGCATCAAGTAGATGTATCTGATTTTCTGTAGGACCACAAATAAATTTGCAAACCTATATACCATTGTTTCGACAACGCTATAATCATAATCGCATCCAACCGGCCAATGTTCCATCATTAACTAGATGTTCTCGACTAACATATAGTTCCACGCAAAAGGAATGGGAGCGTAATTTTACACAACCTCAAGTTTTATAGTCAAGAATCTTGTAACATATCAGCTTTTATGAATCGTTGAAAGAAAGAACGCATTGTCAGCTACAACCCCACCCAGTACAACAAGTACTTCAGATCTTCTTGATGTTGGATTGTCTGGTATCGTCAGATGACTCGTGGGCTGCTTCATCTACATAGAGATGAATTGTTTTTGTCTACCCGTTGACGACACAGAGCTTAAATTTGTTTTCAGTGGGCGGTGGAACTCATACTGTACGGTGCACATAGCCATACAGGATTCATGTGTACAACGCGCGTGATAATCAATGAATGAAAGTAAGAGACGTCGAGTAACGGGAAGGTTTGACACTTTGGAAAAAGACCACAGAACTAAGGCTGTCTGATTTACAGGCAGATACTTCATAGTTACATCACAAAAGTAACTATCGTCAAGTATCTGAGCCATGGCCGAAGACTGCCATTCCTACAAAACGCCAAACGTCGTCAGAAAAGACTTCTTAAGCGAGAGTACAACAAAACCAGGCACAGAAGCTGTGCAACCTCTTGTTAGACAACCCGACGAAGATGTCGATCTCCACATCCCTGATGAACAACTGTCTATCAAGAGCGATGCTGCAGCTGAGAACAGACAAACAATCAGCATTAGACCTCGTGATAACTGTGACACGTACGCTATTGCCTACATATGCCATGATCATATTACTTACGCGACGACAACAGTGGCAACAATAGTAGCGTCCAACAGTAGCCACAATGACGACTTGAACTTGGCAGGGTGTGGCGCATCTGAGAATGGTTCTGATACTTCAGTTTTCATTCAAAATGATAGTACCGCGCATACAGAAACCCGGGATCCAAACCCAATGTACACACAAAGCACCATGGGCCCTCCTCCAAACGACGTTACTCCTAACCCGATGTACACACAAAGTACTACGAACCCTCCTCCGAACGACGCTACTCCAAACCCGATGTACACACAAAGCACCATGGACCCTCCTCCAAACGAAGTTAACCCTAACCCGATGTACCTGCAAAACATCACGGAGCCAGACGTCAGTGATGGCAACCCCTGCACTCAGCCAGCAGTTGATACACGTCAGCAAGAAGATGAAGTCACTTTTATGTCAGCTAACAATGATGCCAATCAGCGCCTTCAGCCTTATGCTGCTTCACAACAGCAAGATGATGATGAGGGAAGTGCCTCTGAGATAGCAAACATTGCGAGAAGTCCTTGCCTCCGGCCATATGCTGTTAAGTGTCTCAAACCCTTTATAAAATCTACCGTCGAGTCAGCTAGCTGTGATGCCACCCAGCCCTATGCCGTTAGATACCAAGAAGAAATCGCTGAGTCAGCTAACAATGATAGCGATCCCTACATCCAACCATATGCTGTTGGATACCAGGAAGACGACAACCCTCCTATCCAGTCACCTGACTGTGGGCCGGCGGTCTCAGCTAGCATCAACAATGATGTCATGGCTAACCCATCGAGCAGTGCCGGAAATCCTACTGATCTTGTCAGTGAAGAAAGGCAAAATGTCCCGAATGCGCTTAATCCAAATCCGATGTACGTGCCAAACGTTCAGCATCCTGCAGCTTGCGGTAAGATGCGTCTAAGTTTCTTACAATTTGGTTACTTTCCGCGCCACTGAATTTTAAAAAAGCAAAACATGTCTCATACTAAGATAATCAATAAAAGGAAAATGTTGAAATTGTTTTAATCATTACTGATTTCGAGGCTTGTGACAAGATTAGGAGAGATTTTTTTGTGTCTGACCTTGAATATGTTTGGATTTAAAAATATTACGGTGAAAAATCACAATGAACACTATGATTAGAATTGAATTATTCACCTTCAGTATTCCACACAAATGGAAACAAATTTTTCAAAGTATCTCTTCTTTGTGAAATGTTAGTATGACTGTGTCAGCATATTTCAGGCACTAGTAACCAGGCTAGTAGTGAAGCTATGTCAAATTTAGTTCTAGGCAAGGTCTATATATACAGCTTCTGGAAAGAAATATTATTTAGTTTTCTTTGTTATAGTACTCTTCTTCATTATATGTCTTTTAAGATGATTTTCCCTCCTCAACACCACAGTCAATCGATTTGCTTCCAAGTAAATCGCTGCAATGTGCATATTTTCAGAATGTTCTCGCCTGATGGTGTGCTCAGCTGTGACGGTCCTTGTGTCGTGCATCGTTGGCGGAGTCTTTCTCTGGTTACTTTACAATATCGACCCACCAGAGGTATCCTTCTGTCTTGATATGGATTTGTTGACCATTACTTTTATTTGTTTTTTTTCTCATTTGAACTGTTCCATCTAAAAAGTTCAACGTTGATGAGATGCTCTTGTATGATTTTTTTGGTCAAACACCATCGATTTCACGATATTTGATGCCATAAGCAGATTTGATTGGACAAAATATTGCTTTGTTATTAGAACCGGCTTCAACATGATATCACGGCTATTTTGGATGTTTATATATATATTTCATATTTTGTAGGTGACTGTACGGATTAAATCATCTTTTTGTGTGTTTGCTTGTTGAAGGAAGTTTTCTTGGCACAACAATAGGCGACGTGCCCAATCCGCGTATCGACATTGAGGGCATGTTACCTATTGCCATCGACAGGGACACACAAATTTTTGGCAAATTTTTCAGAGTTTAGATAGTGATTCTTATGATCACATGCCAGGTAATCCAACAGCTAAAGCCGGCAGAGACAGTGGGTTCCCCTGGATGCTGCAGTTCTGTCCCCACACCGCCAGGCGTCTCCAACAGCTCACAGCGCACAGGTGAGATATAATCACTGTCACCTGTACATAGCGCTGTCCTGAAGAGGGCTTTATGACAAAGGTACAAAATTTTAAATCTCACGTGATATTTAAAGTAGGTAGTTAACAATAAGTGTTCTAAATGTTCCATTGGTGTCGTGTGTGGCGTAAGTGGTAGTGCGTTGGGCTAGAGGCTAGAGCTAGAGGTCCCGAGTTCGAAGCTCACCCCCTATGTGGTTAAAGTAAGTTAGGAATTTGAGTGCATAAGTTACTAATTTGAGTACCACATTGACCTCGTCTGTCCCCAAGCAAATAAAAATGGACTATTCCTGATACGATTTTATTATCTATTGCAGACAAATATTTACTTTCGAATGCGATATCGTCAAACCTTACACTCAACATGAGTGAAACAGATAGTGTTTTAAAATGTGAATATTCCCACTGATCATCGCATGCAAAGATACAGACATCATCATCATTACTGGTACGATTCCATTATCCATTGCAGAAATCTATCCACAACAAACAACGACTGTGGCTTCTAGCCTGACTGGCTGCAGAAGTTTTGTCCCTACACCTCCGGCAGTGTCCAACAGCTCACAGCGTAAAGGTGAGACTAGCTTGAAACTTCGTCCAGAGTGTTGGTATGAAGGGTTTAACTTGAACATTTGTGGCGTGAGACCTTATAATTGATTTTTAATTGAAATTTTGTTTTGCAAGTTCTTGCCCGTGGGCTAATTGCAACATGTAACATACGGAATAAATGGTAAACATACAAAGAAATAAAAGACTTTGGTATAGATAACAATGGTGACAGGTAGAAACAAGAGGTTATTATAGTGATGATATGTAAAGCGAAGAGCTACAATCTAAGCATTTTTATAATACATACATACATCAACGACAGGAGGTCGGGACCAGGCTAGTACATATTTTACTCCATAGAGGCCTATAATACCTGGTTCCGAAGATCATCTGGGTGACCCTGGATAAAAAAGAAAATGGCGGAAAATCAAAGATAAATGAAGTAATTAATTGTTGTAAATGTATCAAGCATACTGCTTCTACTGGTTTTATCACTTCTTGCAGGAAATCATGACAAAAAGTTGGAGATAATCACCTTCGGTGGGTATGGAGGGGGACCGGGAAAATTTTCATATCCCACCGGGGTGGCTGTGTCTGCTGACAATGAGATATTTGTCGTTGATACAAGCAACAAACGTGTCCAGGTTTTCAGCATAACTGGGACCTATCTGCGCAACTTCCCAACGGAAGTACCGGGTAAAGATAAGATGTTGCCCTACACTGTTGCTATTGGCGTAGAGCCTGACTACCTGTGGGTAGCGGGGATAATAAAACGGTCTACACAACAGTGTATACATGTCGTACAGTACCATAAGGAAGGTCAGCCCCTAAAGAACTTCGACTTACGCAATTGCATGAAGTATTTGCCTTCTCCCGAAATTGCGATAGACGTGCGCAACAACAAAGTTATCCTGGGAGTGAGAGATATGATAATGATGTTCCAACCAAATGGCTCTATCGTTCGGAGTTTTAGAGTGATAACGGACAGACTTGCCTTTCCAATTATTGGGGTCGCCTCAGACTGCGAGGGAAATGTCGTGCTTGGGGACTGGGACGGACGCATTGAAGTCTACAATCACTTCGGAAATAAGATACATGTATTGGAATTTTTAGGAACCTCCGGGAAGTATGGAGGCATCTCCGTAGACCCATTGGGTCGCATCATCGTGGCAAATACTTTGGACAACAGGGTAGACTTGTTCACAAGCCGCGGGAAGTTCGTCCGTGCTGTCGTTAACCCGAAAAATCCAAGGTACATCGCCGTAGGCCCGGATGGACAACTGGTAGTGGCTAACACCATTGACTCTACTGTAACTATCTTTCCAAGCCACGTGTTGTTTTCTTGATGCTCTCCAAGGACAAAACTGACTTCTGACCTTTTTTTCTGATACTCACATAACACATTAACATACTAAATCTACCAGTGACACGAGAACTAGTTCCACTTGTCTTGTCTTAGGTCAGACTCATTGATTTTTAATGAAGAATCTGACTCTTTGGTGAAGTTATTACGTTGTTTAGTTTGTTTTGTATAAATAATTGTTTAATCTGGATGTCGAAATTCGATCGATGCCAATGAAGTGTGTAGATTTGCCGAATAACGTCAAAAATAACCAGGCGGTCTTTATGCATTGTATTTATGCATGTGGTTATGCATTGTACCGGTCTGACTGCATGTCAATGGCCAGGTGCTCCTATATGTATAACAGGTCACTTGTACAGGTGTTATTGTATATTAATGACCAGGTGGTCCTTATGGCCACTTGTACAGATTTGGCTGTATGTCATTGGCCATGTGTGTGGTCCTCTTGAAGAGCTGGTGACTTTACCGGTTGGAGTGTATATCAGGCCAGGTGGTCCTTATGTACAGGTGGTCACTTGTGCAGGTTTGACTGTATATAAGTAGTCAAGTGGTCTTATGTAGAGGTAGTCTCCTGTACAGGTTTGGATCTAAATCATTGGAAATGTGCGTGGTCCTTATGTAGAGGTGGTCACTTGTGCAGGTTTCACTTTATATCATAGTCCATGTGCATGTACCAGGGTTGACTGTATTTCAACCGCCATGTGGTCCTTTAGAAGAGGTCGTCATTAGGACAGGTTTGACTGTATATCGATGTTCATGTGGTCTGTATGTATGTAGAGACGGTCACTAGTTCAAGTTTGACTGTATATATACCAATAGCCAGGTGATCTCTATATGAAGAGGTGTTCATTAGTACAGGTCTGACTATATCAATGGCTAGGTGGTCCTTATGTAGAGGTGGTCACTTCTACAGGTTTGACTGAATATTGATGGTTATGTGGTCTGTATGTAAAGACGGTCACTAATTCAATTTTGACTGTATATCAATAGCCAGGTGATCCTTATATGAAGAGGTGATCACTAGTACAGGTTTGACTGTATATCAATAGACAGGTGGTCATATATGTTAAAGCGGTCACTTTTACAGGTTTGGCTTTGTATCTTTGGCCATGTGCGTGGTCTTTATGTAGAAACGGTCACTTGTGCAGGTTTGACTGTTGAACAATAGTCAGGTGGTCCTTATGTAGAGGAGATCTCTTGTGGTGGTTTGGCTGTATATCAAAGACCAAGTTGTTTTATGTAGAAGTGCTCATGTCAATAGCCAGGTAGTCTTCGTATCATTGGCCATGTACATGTACAATCGTTTACTGTATTTCAACGCCCAGGTGGTCCTTTAGTAGAGGTAGTCACTAGTTCTAGTTTGACTGTATATCAATGTCCAGGTGATCCTTATATATAGAAGTGGTCACTAGTACAGGTCTGACTTTATATTATTGGCCATGTACGTTTTCTTTATGTAGAAGTGCTGACTAGTGCAGATTTAGTTGTATATCGATGACCAGGTGGTCCTTACGTAGGGGTAGTCCCTTGTACAATTTAAACTGTATATCAATGACCATGTGGTCCTTACGTAGTCAATTGTACAACTTTAACTGTATATCAAAGACCAGGTGGTCATGATGTAAAGATGGCCACTAGTTCAAGTTTGAGTGTATATCAATAGCCAGCAGGTGATCCTTATATGTAAAAGTGGTCACTAGTACAGGTTTGACTGTTCATCAATATCCAAGTGGTTCTATATGTAAAAGAGGTCACTATTACAGGTTTGGCTTCATATCATTGGCCATGTGCGTGGTCTTTATGTAGAAGTGGTCACTAGTGAAGGTTTGGTTGTATATGAATAGACAGTCGGACCTTATGTAGAGGAGATCACTTGTGCAGTTTTGACTGTATATCAAAGACCAGGTGGTCATCATATAGAGGTGGTCTCTTATAGAGGTTTAACTTTATATCAATGAACCAAGTGATCATCATGTAGAGGTGGTGTCTTGTAGAGGTTTGACTGTATATCAAAGGTCAGGTGTTCCTTGTGTAGAAGTGCTCAATAGGTCAGGTTTGACTGCCAATAGCCAGGTGGTCATTATATAAAAGTGGTCACAGGTTTGGCTTTATATCATTGGCCATGTGCATGAACTAGGGTTAACGTTGACTGTATTTCATTAGTATGGTGTTTCTTATGTAGAGGTGGTCTCTTGTACAGGTTTGACTGTACACCGGTGGTTAGGTGGTCCTTATACAGAGGTTGTTACTAGCATACACATGATTCACTGTCATGACATTAGACGGATGTAAGGAGAAACCAGTTATGGCTTGTATCCATCTAGTATTACGGACTCGTTACAGTCCTGAGCTGTATGAATTAAGTATAGAATTGAATCATTGATTGCTAAAGAAAGTCGGTCTGCGATTTTTCGTCTCCACATTGAAAGAAAGAATTAAGAATTCTAGAGTGAACCAAGTTTGGAATTGATGATTTGATGAAGTAGTGATTGCTTTGTACATCCGCAGGGTTAAATTTATTGATTTATTTCTGTTTAGGCCATGTTGATTTGATTATATGGATGACATCCGCGCTCGCACCAATTTTCGGCCATTTCCAAAAAAAAAACCACACAGTAAATTGTGCAAAGCAGCTGTAAAATGAGCACATGTATGCCGTAGATTGGAAAAAAAGTATCAGAAAACAGCTAACTAATGCCATAGAATGCCAAAATAAATCTGAAGTCAAAGAATAAGATGTTAAAAAAATCTATTGTCGGTAGGGGTAGGTACCAGTACAGAAAATTTAGGTACAGTTTCCGTTCAGGTCCAGAGGATCATGTCCAGATCCGGACCTGAACCTGATTGTCTGTGGAAACTTGAGAATTTCCTATACTCAAAAGAATGATAATTGGTGAATTTTGCTACAAAGGAATCTGTTTGGTGGATTTTCTGACTCCCACTGGCGTTTTAAAATCCCATCTCCAAGTAATCAAGTTTCTGTACCTTTGACTGTAGAAACTTGGTGCAAATGACTATAAACTCTACTCGACTTCGCCCTTGTTGTCTTCTTAGCCCGGTAAGACCCCAAACGCTTGCTGACATAGTGTGTCCATTGTCTAATTGGCTAAACCGGTTCCACTGATTTTTTTCAGGTCTTTTTTTTTCGGATCGGTCCAAGAAGAAGAAAAAAACGTTTTGCACCTGTACGATGTACTTGTCCCTACACCTAACTGTTCGTATATCATACTATGTGTTTTTAGTCCTATGTTCAACCTTCCTGACCACTTAGATTTCATACTGAAGTCAACTTTTTTTTTGGCCAAACTTTTTTTTTATTCGCTCGCTCGCATCAGTTCCGGAGTTCCCAGAGGATGTCATCCATATAATCAAATCAACATGGCCTTATTACCACAGTGAGAAATGGTGTTTACGTTGTTTTACGCTTATGTAACGTAATGTAATGTATTTGTAATATGCAATATGTAATGTATATTGCAGTATCGGGTGTTTAGGGTTAAGTATTTCATTTTTATATTATTTGTCAATACTAGGTGTGAAATCAAAGGTTATTTACATTTTTATTTACTTTTCGATCACGACACAATACGTTGCCTAAGCTACTTATATGTTTTGGGTCACACTGATTATAATCTGAAGGCAAATGGTTTTGAGTATAAATCATAAAGTTTAATAACCAGAAAAGAAATTGAGAGGAAGATTGTTCCATGATGATGAAATTCGAGGATGAATCAGCATTGACTTTCCGTCTGGGATATGGGATATTTGCGAGCAACCTTCGAAACCCTCAGTTACAAAAATGATATAGATCTATCCTAGTGTTAAGCTTTCAAATTGTGTTGACTGTGTCTGATGAGTGTTATGAGAAATGTGAATAAAAATGTAGACAATTCTAAAGAAATAAGTGGCTTTTTAATAATCTCTCTCTATATATATACACAGAGATATAAAGTCGGATGAAATGCCAGCGACAAGAGGGAATGAGAGAGCCGGATGTCACCATAGTCCTCGACCCACAGGGATGGGAAACCTTCAAAACCTACACAGAAATTTCTGGTACGAATTTCACTGCAATGGGCCATTCCATTAAAAAATAAGTCGTAACACATAAAAACAGACTCAATGTAGGACGTTTTTGGTGAGAAATGGCTGTTTGGCCAATATACTACATTTAGGCATACTAATATGTTCCAAAGGGTCCACATACGGTTAAACACGATATACTTGCGAAATATGATACCTCTTTGTCCATATGAAATCTGTCAAAATAATCCAAATGTAGACTAGAACTATGTGGAATAATTCCCCTTTTGAATCGTATTGCCTGCCTAACTCTATCGCCCAAGGTCTATAGAACCGGAGATAGACACCATCATCTTTAAGATGTGAGAAAGATCTTAACTTACTCTAGGATAATTCATTCTCTTATCAACAGGTTTGATGGGAATCTGACCTGATAGCAACTCTGTCCATCAGAGAAAGAGTCTTGCAACACTATAGCTAAACAACAAGAAACTGGATTGACTTACCATAGCAACAAGCTACCCACGCAATTTAGTTCTACATCATGTAGTCTATGGAAAGTACGTGGGTGTCTACATGAAGTTGAACCATAACGTTACATGAATATGTATAAATCCCAGCAACTCCCAAACTTCATCCCACGTCTACAGACGAAGAAGTTGGGCGGGTCTACTTTACTCATTCCCAGGGGAGGGAAGCTCAACGTAATGTGAGGTCTCAATTTATAGAGACATATTTTGTATTTGTCTACACGAAACCGCCTTTATTACGTTTGTAAATGTTTCATCTAACTATTATATTATTATCGTTATTATCATAAACGTATCGTCAAGTCTTGTGACCATTAGAATGTGCCCTTTTTGTGCACAATATTCTATACCCAATTTGTTTATGCAATATCTTTGGACGCCTACACATATGACGTCTCGGCCCTGAGCGAGTCTCAAGACCAGTTGTACTGCTGAGTGCGGGCCGATTCCAGAATTCGAAGCCTCACCGTAAGTACAAAAAAGCACAATATCTGTTCTTCTCGTTGCAGATAGATTCTCTCACTTAGAACAAATGACAACTTTAAGATAATGTTCCTGTTTATAAGATGCCAATTTATAGGAAATTTGTTCTTACCAATACGCAGTAGAAACACATTGAATTATGTACTATTCTTGGGGCACGTACATTCTGTTTTCCCTTCATGAATGAATCAATGGTACAAATTGTTAACGCCATGTAGATGTATCTGATCTTCTGTAGGACCACAAATAAATTTACAAACCTATATACCATTGTTTCAACAACACTATAATCATAATCGCATCCAACCGGCCAATGTTCCATCATTAACTAGATGTTCTCGACTAACATATACTTTCACGCAAAAATAATGGGAACTTAATTTTTTTGCACAACCTCAAGTTAGTCAAGAAACTTGTAACATAATATCAGTTTGTTGAAAGAAAGAACAAAATGTCAGCACAACAAGTACTTCTGATCTTGATGTTGGATTGTCTGGTATCGTCAGATGACTCGTGGGCTGCTTCATCTACATAGAGATGAATTGTTTTTGTCTACCCGTTAACGACAGAGAGCTTGAATTTGTTTTCAGTGGGCGGTGAAACTCATACTGTACTGTGCACATAGCCATATAGGATTCATGTGCACGGCGCGCGTGATAATCAATGAAGTGAAAGTAAGAGACGTTGAGTAACGGAAAGTTTTGACACTTTGGAAAAAGACCACAGAACTGGGGCTGTTTGATGTGACAGGCAGATACCACATCCTTACATCACATAAGTTAGTATCGTCAAGTGTCTGAGCCATGGACGAAGACTGCTATTCCGACACCATGCCAAATGTCGTCAGAAAAGAACTCTTAAGCGACAGTATAACAAAACCAGGCACAGAAGCTGTGCAACCTCTCCCCAGACAACCCGACGAAGATTTCGATCTCCACATCCCTGATGAACAACTGTCTATCAAGAGCGATGCTGCAGCTGAGAACAGACAAACCGTCGGTATCAGCCCTGGTGATTTTGACACGTACGCTATTGCATACATATGCAAGGATCACAGTATATACATGAAGACGAGTTTGGAAGAGACGAAAACAGTAGCCACAGAAGTAGCGTCCAACAGTAGCCACGATGACGACATGAACTTGGAAGGGTGTGGCGCATCTGAGAATGATTCTGATGCTTCAGTTGTCATAAGAAATGATAGTACCGCGCACACAGAAACCAGGGATCCAAACCCGATGTACACACAAAGCACCGTGGGCCCTCCTCCAAACGACGTTACTCCGAACCCGATGTATAGACAAAGCACCGTGGGCCCTCCTCCAAACGAAGTTAACCCTAATCCGATGTACCTGCAAAGCATCACAGAGCCAAACGTCAGTGATGGCAACCCCTGCACTCAGCCATCAGCTGATATATGTCAGCAAGAAGATGAAGTCACTTTTATGTCAGCTAACAATGATGGCAATCAGCGCCTTCAGCCGTATGCATCTCCACAACGGCAAGGTGGTGATGAGGGAAGTGCCGCTAAGATAGCAAACATTGAGAGAAGTCCTTGCCTCCGGCCATATGCCGTTAGGTGTCTTAAACCTTTTAAAAGAACTGTCGTCGAGTCAGCTAGCTGTGATGCCATTCAGCCCGATGCTGTTGAATACCAAGAAGAAATCGTCGAGTCAGCGAACAATGATAGCGACCCCTACATCCAACCATATGCTGTTGGATACCAGAAAGACGAGGAACCTCCTATCGGGACACCCGACTGTGGGCCAGCGGCCTCTGATAGCATAAAAAATGATGTCATGACCAACCCATCGGGCAGTGCCGGAAATCCTCCTGATCTTGTCAGTGAGGAAAGGCAACATGTCCCGAATGCGCTTAATCAAAATCCGATGTACGTGCCAAACGCTCAGCATCCTGCAGCTTGCGGTAAGATGCGTCTAAGTTTCTTAGAATTTGGTTACTTTCCGGGCCACTTAATTTAAAAAAAGCAAAACATGGCTCACACTAAGTTATTTCAATGAAAAGGAAAATGTTGAAGTTGTTTTAATCATTACTGATTTCGAGGGTTCTGACAAGATTAGGATAACTTAGTTTTTTGTCAGTAGTTGAACATGTTTGGATTTTAAAACATTACGCTGAAAAATTACAGTGAAAATTATGATTACAATTGAATTATACAGCTTGCAGTATTCCACACAAATGGAAACAAATTATTCACAGTATACCTTCATTTTGGCTGTATCAGCATATTTCGGGTACTAGTAACCAGGCTGTTTGTGAAGCTATGTCAAATTCACTTCCAGGCAAGGTCTAGATATTCAACTTCTGGAAAGAAATATTAGTCAGTTCCCTTTGTCATTAGTTCTTCATCATATGTCTTTTAAAGTGATTTTCCTTCCTCAACACCATACCCAATTAATTTGCTTTCAATTCAATCGCTGCAATGTGCACTTTTTTCAGAATGTTCTCGCCTAATGGTGTGCTCAGTTGTGACGGTCCTTGTCTCATGCATCGTTGGTGGAGTCTTTCTCTGGTTATTTTTCAATATCGACCCACCAGAGGTATCCTTCTGTCTTGATATGGCTTTGTTACCATTACTTTGATTAGCTTTTGTTTCATTTAAGTCTGGAACATTTAACTTTTATGGGATGCTCTTGATATGATGACTTACCTAGCAAGTTATTCAATTTTGTTTCTCAAACACAATAGATTTCACGATATTAGATGCCATAAGCAGTTTTGATTAGACTATAAAATAGGTCGATAAAGAAGATGCTGCTTTGTTGTTAAAACAGGTTTTAATATGATATCACGGCTATTAAGGATGACTATTTGATATAATGTGTGTTTCTTTTTTAATATCAATTTCGTTTGTGAGGTGACTGAACGAAAATTGTTAGTTTTCGTTTGCTTTCTTGTTTTTGAAAGAAGTTTTTTTTACACAACAATAGGTGACGTGACCCCCCCCCCCCACACACACACACGTGTGTCACCATTGAGACATGCTGCCTATCGCCGTGTCAAAAATTCGTCGACAGGGACATAGCTTTTGAGTTTATATAGTTAATTCTGCTCTCGTTTCAATTAATCTGCAGCCGACAGCGACGGTGGGTTCCACCGTTACCCCTGGTACCCCCGGATGCTGCAGTTCTGTCCCCACACCGCCAGGTGTCTCCAACAGCTCACAGCGCAGAGGTGAGATATAATCACTGTCACCTGTCAATAGTGCTATCCTTAAGAGGTCTTTGTGACAAATGTACTAAATTTTCAATGATAGAATAATAATGTTTAACCCTATTCAGACCGGTTTTTTTTTTGTCATCTCTGGACCGAGGGGGGAGCTTTTGAGGCCCTCCACTTCTAAGTCCTATTAATAACTCTTGAGCGACGTTTTTTATGGCCACCAAACTTTTAGGAAATGATATAGACGTACTTTCTGACAAGTAGAAGACGTTTGACGTTACGATGACGTAATGTGATGTACCTATGACGTCATAATTTTGATTGTATTGGCCGGACCCATGAAAAAGGGTATTCTCAGAAAACTTTAAGTTTTGGTACAAAAATGTAACAGCAAGTGCAGATTACAGAATGATAATGTTTGTTACGACTTGTTTTGCCAATATTTACATCAATGACGTCAAAATGACGTCATAAAATGACGTCAGGCAAGATACCAGTTGGGCTCCGCCATATTATTTCCACCACCTTGAATTTTCAAAAATACTTTTTTTGCAGCAAATAATCACAAAAGACAATTGAAATAGACTTAATACATTCATTTAGATGGTTTTTGATGAAAAAATACCAGGTAGTTATGAATTCTAAGGAATAATAAGCTATTTAGTCTTGGTCTGACCATACGGTCCACCATGCATCTTGGATTTGGGCTGATGACGTCATCAAATTAGCATAATTTATGCATATCTAATTATGAAAGATATTTTGAATAATATAAGATTTTATTCATGTAAGAAAATAGCAGCAGTATAGCAAATACTCACTCACTCACTCACGGCCAGTAACCTCAGTGGTCGTAGGGGCTCCCCGACATCCAGTAGCAGTGATCCGTGCCCACCTTGCTCTGTCCTCTGCCTCTCTGATGAGCTGTTCAGTGCTTAGGCCAGTCCATGTCTTGATATTGTCCAGCCCCGTCTTTCTTAGCCTACCTAGTTTCCTCCCTCCTGCTGCTGTGCCTTGTAGTATGGTCTTAGCGAGGGAGTTGTGTCGACATATGTGGCCAAACCAGTTCAGTTTCCTGCGCTTGACCGTCGACAGGAGTGGTTCTTGCTTGCCACATGCTGATATAACCGAAATTACCGATTTCTGGCAAAACTGCCTGTCAACAAACGGTTGCCATGGCAACACAAAATATGGAAAATTTGTCAAACTTCGTGAAATTGTTGCCAACAATATTCTAAGAAAAGTCACTTAATTTGGTGGCTCTAGCGTTATGCTAACGGCACATTTCCACAAAGGGGCCCGGCCGGGTATGTTAGGGACTGATTTGTTGCACTTTCGGGCGGGGCCCCGGGAGACCCCCGGCGGCTGCCGGGCTATTTTGGGGCTCGGGTGGGGCCCCGGTTGACTCTAAGTCGGAGTTAAAATCAACCGGATCCCGGGCAGGAAAATACGCCGAATGAAAGCCGTCAACTAATCGTGAACACATCGACAGGGTCCCCTGCAGTATCCGCCCGGTACCCACCCGGCACCCCGACGGTACTCGGCGGTACAGGCCCAACCTTCTTGCATTAAAAACTATTGCATCCGTTGTGTCATCCCGGAACACAGCCAGGGCCGCTGACGGGGTCCCTCGGGCATCAAACAGGACAATTTGGGCCATGGTCACATTTCCACATAGGGACCCGGGCGCGTAATTCAAGGGCTATTTTTTGGCACTTCCGGTCGGGATCCTGTGGGTCTCCCAGCGGCTGCCGGGTTATTTTTGGTCTCGTGCGGGGCCCTGGTTCATCTTATCTCAGACTTAAAATGAACCAGGACCCGGCGGGGGGAACATCCCGAGCCAACCCGTAATCTAATTATGAACACACCGAGAGGGCGCCCGTCGGTGTCCAGCTGGGGCGAGGTCAATTTTGAGACCTTAGAGATCAGGTGGTACGAAATACCCCACCCCACGTACGCGTGTTGTAAAGGTGTCTAAAGTGCACCATGCCAAAAGGAAGAAAGATGGAACCTAAGGACAAGGGCATGCTCAGCCTGTCGATTGAGGTGCAGTGGCATTTCCCGCTCCAACAGGTGTAGCACACCGTACGGCCGTGCAAAAGTCAACGAAGACGAGCCAACTATTACTTATATACCCCCCCCCCCCCAAAAAAAAATAACATCGCCCGAAAATAGCCCACAGAATGCCTGGTCATGGTTCGCGGGGCGTACGACAGGAACCATAGTTATCTACCCGGGATGAACCGGCCTGCCCCCTGCCAGACCCCTATGGGGTAACCGGGACATCCCCAGGGCAGCTTACGGGTGCCTGTCGGACAACGAGCGATATACGAAGTAAAGCATACGACTAATGGACAAAAACCGCCGGAATTCCCGGGGGATCCCCCCCCCCCCCCTCCCAGAGCCTCTACCGGGATCCGTGAAGACAAATTCATTTGTGACTACGAGAGCCGATGTCTACCCGGCTTCAGAGCCCGGCCGGGGCCTAGATAGATTCATCACCGCGCGGGCCCCCTAGGTAATGTGACGTAGGCTTAAGCCGTTCTGGCGTTTTAAGACATCAAAGTTGGCACTGGCCTCAAAAGCCCCCCCCCCCCTCCGGTCTGAATAGGGTTAAGGTAAAGAGTTAACAGTTCTAAATGGAACTATTGGCTAGTGTGTGACGTAATTAGCAGGGTGTTGGGCTTTGCACCGAGTTCCAAACTCACCACTGACGTCTGTGCTCTTGAAAAGGCATTTAACACGACCTTCCTCACTCTACCCTGGTGTAAAATTGGGTACCTATCTTCGGTCGGGAAGCTGCCGGCGGTACATGACTACTAGTACCTTTTCCTTTCCTTTTGTCTGCACTCTTAAAATAAGTTACTAATCTGAGTGCAGCACCGCATTGTCCTCGTCTGTAAATAAAAATGGTAACTATTCTTGATGGTATTTTATAATCTATTGCAGATAACTGTCTTCAATGGAATGCGACTGTTGCTACTGCCTTTACCTCTGGTCCGACTGGCTACTACAGTTCTGTCCCCACACCACCGGCAGTGTCCAACAGCTCAGGTGAGCCTAGCACGAACTTCACATCTGGGTGTGTTGTTATGATGCATGGGTTAACCTTTGACAATTTCTCTCTGTATCATTAGATATTGTCAAGATATTGAACTGTCCAACTGAGTATTATTTCTTAAGTGGAGTTAAGGAAGCTCGATTCATCCGACCTTTCAGGCTTTGTGTACGCCAGAATACAACCATCATCCTCATTACTGGTACGATTCTATCATCCATTGCAGAAATCTATCCACAGCTGACAACGACTGTGGCTTCTACATTTACCTCTAGCCCGACTCGCTGTAGCAGGTATTTCCCCATACTGCCGTTAGTGTCCAACAGCTCACAGCCTAAAGGTGAGACTAGCTTGAAACTTCGTCCAGAGTGTTGGTATGAAGGGTTTAACTTGAACATTTGTGGCGTGAGACTCTATAATTGATTTTTAATTGAAAGTTTATTTGCAAGTTCTTGCCCGTTGGCTAATTGCAACATGTAGCATACGGAAAAAATGGTAAACATACAAAGAAATAAAAGACTTTGGTATAGATAACAATGGTGACATGTAGAAACAAGAGGCTTTTCTAGTGATGATATGTACAGCTAAGTCAGCTAAGAGGTACAATCTAAGCATTTTATAATACCAGGTTCCGAAGCTTATCTAGGTGCCCTGGATAAAAAGAAAATGACAGAAAATAAAAGATAAATGAAGTAATAAGGGTAGAGTAATTGATTGTTGTAAATGTATCAAGCATACTGCTTCTACTGGTTTATTATTTCTTGCAGAAAATCATGACAAAAAGTTGGAGATAATCACCTTCGGTGGGTATGGAGGGGGAATGGGAAAATTGTTATATCCCGCCGGGGTGGCTGTGTCTGCTGACAATGAGATATTTGTCGCTGATAAAAACAACAAACGAGTCCAGGTTTTCAGCATCACTGGGACCTATCTGCGCCACTTCCCAACGGTAGTGCCGGGTGAAAATGAGATGTCCCCCCGCACTGTTGCTATTGACGTGGAGCCTGGCCGCCTGTGGGTAGCGGGTAGTACATGGTCATGGGTAAGAACAGCAGGACAAGTCGTACTGTACAATAAGACAGGGACGCCTCTAAAGACGTTTGGCTTCCGCTACAAATTATTATCTTTTCCCGAAATTGCCATAGACGTGTGCAACAACAAAGTTATACTGGGAGATGGAGATACAATTAGAATTTTCCAACCAAATGGCTCTCTCGTTCGGAGTTTTCAAGTACTAATGGGCAGACGAATCTTTCCAATTTGCGGAGTTGCCTTGGACAGCGAAGGAAATGTCGCGCTTGTGGACGTTCACGAATGTGTTAAGGTGTACAATCACTTCGGAGAAAAGATATCAGAATTTAAAGTATCATCCGGGAGGGATTCATCGTACCAGAGTATCTTCGTAGACCCATTGGGTCGCATCCTCTTAGCGAGTACTGGCTATGGGAACAACAGGGTTGACATGTTCACAGGCCAAGGGGAGTTTGTCCGTACTGTCGTTAACATGAAGAACCCATCGTACATCGCTATAGGCCCGAAGGGACAACTGGTGGTGGTTAGCACACTTGGCCATACTGTAACTATCTTTCCACGCCACGTGTTGTTTCCTTGATGCTCTCCAAGGACAAAAGTAACTGCTGACACTCCTTTCTGATACTCACATAACATATTAACACACTAGTGAGACGAGAACCAATTCTCTTCAGAGTTCGAACTCATTAAAAATTGGGTTTTCCCTTTGTCAATGAAGCATCTGACTCCTTGGGGAAGTTATTACGTTGTTTAAGTTGTTTTGTATGTATAATTGTATGACAATGGCCAGGTGGTCCTTATGTAGAGGTGGTACAGATTTGGCTGTAAATCATTGGCCATGTGCGTGGTCCTTTTGAAGAGGTAGTCACTTGTACAGGTTTGACTACATTTTAATGTCCAGGTGGTGTCCTCATATAGATTTGGTCACAAGTACAGGTTTGACTGTATATCCATGACCAGGCGGTCCTTATGTAGACATGGTCACTTGTACAGATTTGGCTACATATCATTGGCCATGTGCGTGGTTCTTTGACACTGTATATCAAAGGCAGGGTGGCCCTTATGTAGAGATGGTCACTTGTGCTGGTCTGAATGTATATCAATAGCCAGGTGGTCCTTATGTAGAGCTAGTCACTTGTCATCATCGGCCATGTGTGTGGTCTTATTAAAGAGATAGTCACTTATACAGGTTTTAACTGACGTGTATGGTCATTTTTTAGAGGCAGTGACTTGTACAGGTCTTGCTTTATATCAATGAGTGCTTGGGCCTAATGTAGAGGTGGTCACTAGTACAGGTTTGACTTCATATCAATGTCCAGGTGCACGTGGCCCTTATATAGATGTGGTCTCTTGTAAAGTTTTGACTGTATATCAATAGCCAGGTGGTCTTTATGTAGAGGTGGTCACTTGTACAGGTTTGACTGTATTTCAACGACCAGGTTGTCTTTATGTAGAGGTGGTCATTATTACTGGTTTGACTGTAGATGGTAGTTAAGTAGTAAAGTAAGTAGATGGTAGCTACTTACGTAGAGGTAGTACAGGTTTGACTGTGTATTATTAACCCTATTCAGACGGGGGGGGGGCTTTGAGGCCCGCACTAACTTCGATGTCCTATAACGCCAGAACACCTTACGCTAAAGCCACCAAATTTCGTGAATTTTCCTAAAATATTGTTGGCAACAATTTTACGAAGTTTGACAAAATTTCAATTTTTTTGTGTTGTCATGGCAACCGTTTGCTGACAGGCAGTTTTGCCAAATATCACTATTTTTGGTTCTAACAATGTATTTTTCACATTTATTTGCCATATTACTGCTATTTTGTTACATAAATAAAATCTTATATTATCTAGCATATCTTTCATGATTATATGTGCATAAATTATGCTAATTTGGTGACGTCATCAGCCCAAAATCCAAGATGGCGGACCGTATGGCCAGATCAAGAATAACAAGCAAATTATCCCTTAAAATTTGTAACTACCTGGTATTTTTTCATCAAAAACCATCTAAATGAATGAATTTAGTCTATTTCCATTGCCCTTTGTGATTATTTCTTGCCAAAAAAAAGTAGTTTTAAAAATTCAGGGTAGTGGATATAATATGGTGGAGCCTAACTCGTATCTAAGATGTGCATGACGTCATTTTATGACGTCATTATGACGTCATCGATGTTGCTATTGGCAATACAAGTCGTAATGAACATTATTATTCTATCTGCACTTGTTGTTACATTTTTGTAGTATAACTTGAAGTTTTCTGAGAATACCCTTATTTCATGGGTCCGGCCAATATAATCAAATTGATGACGTCATCATTAAGTCATCTTACGTCAACGTAACGTCACACGTCAAATGCTCGTCAGATATTATGTCGATATCATGTCCTGAAAATTTGATGGCCCTACGGCACGTCTTTCAAGAGTTAGAGGACTTAGAAGTGGAGGGCCTCAAAAGCCCCCCCCCCCCCGTCCAGGGATGACCAAAAAAGCCCTGTCTGAATAGGGTTAATGGCCATGTGGTCCTTTGTTAGAAGTTGTCACTAGTACAGATTACACTGTATATCAATGGTCAGGTGGTCCTTATGCAGACATTATCACTTGTACAAATTAGTTTGCTGTAATTCCCACACAACTAGGTGGTTATAGAAGCGGAAATAGGGGCAACCCTCTGAAACATAAAACTTTGGGAAGATCATTACTAATAGCGTGATGGCTCCTGCTCTTATCGGCAATTCTGATGAGACTTCCAAACTTTTTCCAGATTGAGCATACCCTCAGAGTCTTGCTACTACTAAAACAGTGTGGGAACTGGGTCCCCTTACCGTGGCGACAGGCTACCCACGTAACTTAGTACTACATCATGCAGTCGATGGAAAGTACGTGAGTGTCTACATAAAGTTCAATCATACATGAATATGTATATATTCTACCAACTCCAAAACATCAGCCTACGTCAACAGACGAAGAAGTTGGACAGGTCTACTTTACTCATCCCCAAGGGGAGGGAAGCCCAACTCAATGTGAGGTCTCAATTTATAGAGACATATTTTGTATTTGCCTACACGAAACTGCCTTTCATAAGTTCGTAAATGTTTCATCTAACTACTATAAGTTTTCGTCAAATCTCGTATCCATTAGAATGTGCCCTTTTTGAAAGCACAATGTTCAATACCCAATTTTTTATTCAAAATTTTTGCACGCCTACACATATTATGTCTCGGCCCTGAGCGAGTCTCATGATCAGTTGTACAGCTGAGTGCGAGCCGATTCCAGAATTCGAAGCCTCACCGTAAGCACAATATCTGTTCTTCTCGTTGCAGAAAGATTCTCTCACTTAGAACAAATGACAACTTTAAGATAATGTTCCTGTTTATAAGATGCCAATTTATAGGAAATTTGTTCTTACCAATACGCAGTAGAAATACATTTGTATGTACTATTCTTGGGGCACGTACATACGGTTTTACACTTCATGAATGAATCAATGGTACAAATTGTTAACATCATGTAGATGTATCTGATCTTCTGTAGGACCACAAATAGATTTACAAACCTATAGCGCAGTTTTACCAACACATTATTCATAATCGCGTCCAAACAGTCGATGTTCCATTCACTAAATGTTCTCGCTAATATATAACATCTATTATCATAATACCGGTACGTTTACGACGATTTCTCTAGCCGTACTGATTTGACACATTGTCAACGCATCATTTTCTCCAGTTACATGTTGCTGTTATAGGTTACCCTTGCCACTTCTTCTGTGTAACTTTTCTGCCACTCTTGTCCTGCTAAAAGCGTAATATTGTAATTGTAACACGCCGCGGAATTACACGGCGAACGGGCGCGTGGTTGGGAGGGGGTAAAAATACCGGTAGGAAGAAACACGGCACAATTAACTGCCGCTATGTACATTTATACATCCTCTGATGTTCCTTCCTTTTCTGTCAGTAAATGCATAAAACATAAACCTGCATGAGCATACAAAATGTCATGAGAAAACGGACGTATACTGTCAAGAATTTTCAGTTAACTTCTGTCCGTCACAACCGCTATGACGTAACACTTCACTGCTAGCGTAGATATAAAAATGGAGGGAAAATGGCTGCGTACGTTCAATTTTGCCCATTCAGTCATAGATCCGGGCTATTATGCAACGGTTCTTCACACTTTTACATGAGTTGTAGGTCACCAACAGAAATTCAAGATTGTTGTTGAATCATGTTCGTCTTGTGCCGTGAGCATGTGTAATTATGATCTATAAATTTGGCAATGAATGTGACAGTGTGTTCGTCCCACGACGAGCTGCCTACCCCGAAAAAGATACTGAAAACTTTTGGCCTTGTTGTCTTCGAATGCATTGTTATCGATGCTTTGTAAATGATGTATTGAACACCTAGATGTCTGAAGTGTGCACAGCTCAGAAATAACTATTGTTGCATGTGTAGATCTCTTTAAGTTCCAGTATTTTGAATCTACCGGTATAAGTCTTACTACCGGTATTATGCCAATGCATGTTAATTCCACACAAAAAAGAAGAGGAATTTATAGACTACACAACCTCAAGTAAGTCAAGAAACATGTCAGTATAGAATTGATCGTTAAATGAACTATAAGTAAGAGCAACATGTCAGCTACACCCGCAGCCGGCACAACATGTGCTTCAGATCGTAACACTGACATACATTGTCTGGTATCAGAAGATGACACGTGGGTTGTTTTATCTACATAGAGATTAATTGTTGTTGTCTGCCCGTTGACGACATAGAACTTGTTTTCAGTGGGCGGTGAAACTCAGACTGTACGGTGCACATAGCCATTTTATTCAAGTGCACGGCGTTCGTGATAATCAATGAAGTGAAAGTAAAAGACGTGGAGTAACGGGAAGGTTTGACACTTTGGAAAAAGACCACGGAACTGGGGCTGTTTGATGTGACAGGCAGATACCACATCCTTACATCACATAAGTAAGTATCGTCAATTGTCTGAGCCATGGACGAAGACTGCCATTCCGACAAAATGCCAAACGTCGTTGGAAAAGAACTCTTAAGCGACAGTATAACAAAACCAGACACAGAAGCTGTGCAACCTCTCCCCAGACAACCCGACGAAGATATCAATCTCCACATCCCTGATGAACAACTGTCTATCAAGAGCGATGATGCAGCTGAGAACAGACAAACCGTCCGTATCAGCCCTGGTGATTTTGACACGTACGCTATTGCATACATATGCAAGGATCATATCACTTACATGAAGACGAGTTTGGAAGAGACGAAAACAGTAGCCACAGAAGTAGCGTCCAACAGAAGCCACGATGACGACATGAACTTGGAAGGGTGTGGCGCATCTGAGAATGATTCTGATGCTTCAGTTGTCATAAGAAATGATAGTACCGCGCACACAGAAACCCGGGATCCAAACCCGATGTACACACAAAGCACCGTGGGCCCTCCTCCAAACGACGTTACTCCGAACCCGATGTATAGACAAAGCACCGTGGGCCCTCGTCCAAACTACGTTACACCTTACTTGATGTACACACAAAGCACCATGAACTCTCCTCCAAACGACATTAACCCTAATCCGATGTACCTGCAAAGCACCACGGAGCCAAACGTCAACTCTGGACCCGCCTCCAAGTCAAATAACAGTGATGGCAACCCCTACACCAAGTCATCAGCTGATACACATCAGCAAGGTGATGAAGTCACTTTTATGCCAGCTAACAATTATGGCAATCAGTGTCTTGAGCCGTATGCTGATACACGACAGCAAGATGGTGATGAGGAAGGTGTCATTGAGGGAGCAAACATCCGGAACAATCCCTGCCTCCGACCATATGCTGTAAAGTGTCTTAAACCTTTTAGAAAACCTGCCGATGAGTCAGTTAGCTGTGATGTCGCCCAGCCCTATGTTGTTAAATACCAAGAAGAAATCGTCGAGTCAGCTAACAATGATAGCGAGCCCTACATCCAACCATATGCTGTTGGATACCAGGAAGACGACGAGCCTCCTTCCGGGGCTCCCGACTCTGGGCCAGCGGCCTCAAGTAGCATAAACAATGATGTCACGACCAACTTTCGAGCAATGACGGAAATCCTACTGATCTTGTTAGTGAGGAAAGACAACATGTCCCGAATGCGCTTAATCCAAATCCGATGTACGTGCCAAACGTTCAGCATCCTGCAGCTTGCGGTGAGATGCGTCTAAGTTTCTCAGAATTTGGTTACTTCTCGTGCCACCTGATTTTAAAAAAGTAGAACTCAGCTCACACTTAGGTTGGAAAAGGAAATGTTTCAGGTGTTTTAATCATTACTGATTTCGAGGCTTGTGACAAGATTAGGATGAATTCTTCTGTGTCTGAAGTTTGGATATAAAGATATTGCGATGAAAAATTACAATATACTCTATCTCTATGATTACAATTAAATTACCTAGCTTTCTATATTCCACACACACAAAAAACAGATTGTTCACGGTATCCCTCCTTTGTGAAACAGTTAGCAAAGCTGAGTCAGCATATTTCAGGTACTAGTTAGTAATCAGGTACTGTTTGTGAACCTATGTCAAATTTAGTTCTAGGCAAGGTCCAGATATTGAGCTTTGGTTATAGGACTTATGTATAGAAGTCATATATCTTTTAAGATGATTCTCTCCTCTTAATTAACACCATACCCAATCGATTTGCTTTCAAGTAAATTGCTACAATGTTACACCTTTTCAGAATGTTCTCGCCTGATGGTGTGCTCAATTGTGACGGTTCTTGTGTCGTGCATCGTTAGCGGAATCTTTCTCTGGTTATATTACAATATCAACTCACCAGAGGTATCCTTCTGTCTTATGCCTTGTCTCGTTATGGTTTTGTTGACTATAACTTTGATGAATTTTTCTCTCATTTAAATCTGAAACTTTTAACTTTGATGATATGCTCTTGATGATTTACCTAACAAGCTATTCAATTTTGTTTCTAAAACACAATATATTTCAAAATATTAGATGTCATAAGTAGATTTGATGACAATATATCTTTCGATGTGACAACTCGCATAATGCAAAAATAGGTCGAGACAGAAGATATTGCTTTGTTATCAGAACGAATGTTTGATTACACTGTGTGTTTATATTTTTGTATGTATATTTCGTATTTCAAAGTGACTGTACGAAAATAGTCAGTTAGTTGTATCATTGATTGTTCAAAGACGTTTTTTTCACAACAATAGACGACGTGCCCCCAGAGTGTGTCACCATTGGCGACATACTGCTTATTGTCGTGTCAAAAAACTTCGTCGACAAGGACATATAACTATTTTGCCAGAGTTAAGATAGTGCATTCTTATGATCCCATGTCAGATCATCCAACGCCTAGAGCCGACAGCGACGCTGGGTTCCACCGTTACCCCTGGTACTCCTGGATGCTGCAGTTCTGTTCCCATACCGCCAGGTGTCTCCAACAGCTCACAACGTGCAGGTGAGATATAATCACTGTCTATAGCGCTGCTCTGAAAAGGTTTTTCTATTTTAGGTGACTATTGATTTAGCTGGTGTGTTCCGCTATATAGATACAAATAGATAACGGCTATATACATACAAACAGATACTGGTGTCGTGTGTGGCGTAAGTGGTAGAGTGTTGGTTCGAAGCTTGCCCCCGACGTTACTCCCTTTGGAAAGACACTTAACACGACCTTCCTCCCTCTAGCCAGGTATAAAAATTGGTATCTGATTTCGGTCAAGGAGGTAAATGACTACTAGTACCTT
Source organism: Branchiostoma floridae (assembly GCF_000003815.2). Taxonomy (NCBI): domain Eukaryota; kingdom Metazoa; phylum Chordata; class Leptocardii; order Amphioxiformes; family Branchiostomatidae; genus Branchiostoma; species Branchiostoma floridae. The sequence continues at coordinate 17,060,099 of NC_049994.1, read as the reverse complement.
TTCCTTTTTGTCTGCACTCTTTAAATAAGTTACTAATTTGAGTGCAATACCACATTGTCTTCGTCTGTAAATAAAAAATAGTAAGTATTCCTGGTGGGATTTTATAATCTATTGCAGATAACTATCTTCAATGGAATGCGACTGTAGCTACTGCCTTTATCTCTGGTCCGACTGGCTACTACGGTTCTGTCCCCACACCGCCGGCAGTCTCCATCAGCTCACAGCTTAAAGGTGAGACTAGCATGAACTTCACATCTGCTTGTGTTAGTATAATGGGTTAAACTTTGACAATTTCTCTCTGTATCATTATATTGTCAAGATATTGAACTATTCAACTGAGTATTATTTCTTAAGGGGAGTTAAGGTAGCTCGATTCATCCGACCTTTGAGGCTTTGCGTACACCAGAATGCATGTCATGTCATTGCTTTATCTGTCATATATGTTTCAAATGGTTAATTTTTCTGTGTCATAAATACATTCAGGGTTACATGAAAAATCTATTAAATTCCTGGTCAATTCACTCAAATTTTATGACGCTGCCCTGAAGATGTCCTTATAATAAACGTACAAAATTATTTTATCGTCAAATCCCCAACTTCACACGAGTGAAGCAGATAGTGATTTAAAATTAGAATATTCTTGATACCTGCGAATGTACCTTCCCACTGATCATCGCATGCGAAGATAAAGCCATCATCATCATTCCTTGTGCGATTCTATCATCTATTGCAGAAAGCTATCCACAGCTAAGAACGACTGTGGCTTCTACCTTAACCTCTAACCCGACTCGCTGCAGCAGTTCTTTTCCCAGAAAACCGACAGTGTCCATCAGCTCACCGCTTAAAGGTAAGACTACTTCGAAACTACGTCCGGAGTGTTGGTATAAATGGTTCAGCTTTTTGGCATGAGACTTTAACTTATATCATCGTTTACGAAACTCATCTTGGCAACCCTGGATAAAAAGAAAATGACAGAAAATGAAAGATAAATGAGGCAAGGATAAGAGTAATTAATTGTTGTAAATTCATCAAGCATACTGCTTCTACTGGTTTTATTATTTCTTGCAGAAACTCATGATAAAAAATTGGAGACGATCACCTTTGGTGGGTGGGGAGGAGAACAATGGAAAAGTTTAAGATATAGTAAGGGTGATGACTTGACTTTGACTTTATTCAGATCCACTTTTAGCTAATAATTACAACATTATCTTGCCAGCTATTCTTCCAGTGGTCTACATAAAATACATTAATACGCGCATACATTACATACATGCATAACATAATATGTACATTACAAACTATACAACTGAGAGAAAATCAAGTTCGACTGTGTCTGCTGACAGGAGACATTTTTTGCTGACCAGTTGAACAAACGAATCCAGGTTTTCAGCATAACTGGGACCTATCTGCGCCACTTCCCAAAGGTATATATTATATTCTTGCATCTGATGCGGCGGAAAACATAAGTACGTCACGGAGTCTGTCACTTGTTAATTGTTGTACATGTGTCAAGCATACTACTTCTACTGGTTTTTATTTCTTTCTGCAGAAAATCATGACAAAGGGTTGGAGACAATCACCATTGGTGGTTGGGGAAGTGGATCTGGACAATTTAAGTTGAACCGAGGGGTGGCTGTGTCTGGTGACAATGAGATATTTGTCGCTGATACGTGGAACAAACGAGTCCAGGTTTTCAGCATAAGTGGGACCTATCTGCGCCACTTTTCTATGGTGGTGCCGGGTGAAGATAAGATAATGCGGCCCAACACTGTTGCTATGGACGTAGACCCTGACTACCTGTGGGTAGCGGGTGGTTTTGTCAATGGATATGTCGTACAGTACCATAAGGATTCAGGTCTGCCCTTTAAAAAGTTCGACTTGGGCTTCAACGAGGCTTCTTCTGCCCAAATTGCGATAGACTTGCGCAACAACAAAGTTATCCTTGGAGATGCAGACACAATTAGAATTTTCCAGCCAAAAGGTTATCTCGTTCGGAGTTTTCAAGTGGCAATCTTGCCAAGATTTCCAATCCCATTGCCAAGATTTCCAATCCGCGCAGTAGCGTTGGACTGCGAGGGAAATATCGTGCTTGCAGACTGGCACGGACGCGTAAAAGTGTACAATCACTCCGGACACAAGATACTGGAATTTGCAGGAACCTCCGCTAGGAATGGAGGCATGGGAGGCATCTCCGTGGACCCATTGGGTCGCATCATCGTGGCGAATATGAGGTACAAAAGGGTGGACTTGTTCACAAGCCGCGGGGAGTTTGTCCGTACTGTCGTTAACACGAAAATACCATCGTACATCGCCATAGGCCCGGATGGACAATTGGTGGTATCTAACTCAAATGGCAATACTGTAACTATCTTTCCACGCCACGTGTTGTTTCCTTGATACTCACCAAGTACAAAAGTAACGTCTGACACTACTTTCTGATACTCACATAACACATAATAGTTCTACCCGTGAGACAAGAACCAGTTCTAATTGTCTTTAGAGTTCAGACACATTGAAAATTGTTTTATTCCTTTATCAATGATTAATGAAGCATCTGACTCTTTGGGAAACTTATTACGTTGTTTGATTTGTTTTGTATAAATCACTGGTTAATCTGGATGTCAACTTTACAGGTCGGACTGCATGGCCAGGTGGTCCTTATGTACACGTGATGACTTTTGCAGGTTTGACTGTATATCAGTAGCCAGATGGTCCTTATGTAGAGGCCACTAGGGGGTCACTATTACAGGTCTGGCTTTGCATCAATGGCCATGTGCGCGGTCTTTATGTAGGTGGTCACTAGTACAACTTTGACTGTATATCAAAGACCAGGTGGTCCTTATTTAGAAGTGCTCACTTGTACAGGTTTGACTGTATATCAATGGTCAAGTGGTTCTTATGTAGAGGTGGTCACTAGTACAGGTTTGACTGTTCATCAATAGCCAGGTGGTCCTTATGTAGAGGTGGTCACTAGTACAGGTTTGACTGTTCATCAATAGCCAGGTGGTCCTTATGTAGAGGTGGTCACTAGTACAAGTTGGCCTGTATATCAATGGCCATATGGTCTTTATGTAGAGGTGGTCACTAGTACAACTTTGACTGTATATCAATGGTCACGCGGTCCTTATGTAGAGGTGGTTACTAGTACAGGTTTGACTGTTCATCAATAGCCAGGTGGTTCTATATGTCACTAGTGCAGGTTTGTATATCAATAGCCAGGTGGTCCTTATGTAGAGGAGGTTACTAGACTTAGTACAGGTTTGACTGTATATCATTGGCCAGATGGTCCTTATATAGAGGTGGTCGCTAGTACAGGTTTGACAGTATATCAATGGCCAGATGGTCTTTGTGTAGAGGAGGTCACTTGTACAACTTCAACTTTAGCCAGGTGGTCTTTATGTAGAGGTCGTCACTAATACAGTTTTGATTTAATATTGATAGCCAGATGGTCCTTATGTAGAAGTTCTCATTAGTCAATTGGCAGGTGGTTCTTATGTAGAGGTGGTCACTTGTACACGTTTGACAGTATATCAAAGGCCAGGTGGTCCTTATGTAGAGTTGGGCACTAGTACAGGTTTAGGTGTATACCAATGGTCAGGTGGTCCTTATGTAGAATTGCTTACTGGCACAGGATTTTCAGACCCCCCTTTTCTGGAGGTGGTCTCAGGTTTGACTGTATATCGATGGTTAGGTGGTCCTTATACAGAGGTTGTTACTAGAACACACATGTTTCACTGTCATGACATTAGACGGGTGTAAGGAGAAACTAGTCTTGGGTTGTATCCATTTAGTATTAGGGACTCGTTACAGTCTTGAGCTGTATGAATCAACGTACGTATTGAATCATTGATTGCTAAACAAAGTCGTTCTGCATTTCTTCTTTACATTAATATTGAAAGAAAGAATTCAGAATTTAAGAGTGAACCAAGTTTGGAGTTGATGATTTGATGAAGTGGTGATTTCTTTGTACATCCGCAGGGTTAAGTTTATTACCATAGTGAGAAATGGTGTTTACGTTGTTGTACGCTTATGTAATGTAATGTATTTGTAATATGTAATGTACATAGCATTTCATATTTATTTGTCATTTCTTTGTGTGAAATCAAGTATATTTACATTTTAAATTCAACATCATGGCACAATACGTCGTTGAATGTACTTAAATGTTTGGGTCATACTTACTGTTTTTTGAAGTACACCTGCAAGATGGTCTTGAAAAGTTTTAAGTATAATACCCAGGGAAGAAATCGAGAGGAAGCTTGTTCCATAGAGAGATCATTCTATGGAAAATTAGCATGGATTCTGCCCCTGAGATGTGGAATGTTTACGATCAAAATATGTATAAAATATGCCACAATAGAAAAGAAGATTAGCAGTTGTCCAATTGTCAAGCTTTTAAAATGCTATTGATTGTGCCTAATGATTGCTATAGGAAATGTGAATACAGATGTAGAAAATATTAAAGAATTTAATGATTTTTACTTGTCTATCTAGAAGTACACAGAAGTACAGAAATATATAGTAGAAAATTGGTAGTTTCGATGAATTAAGTAGGTTTACAGCATCTTCTGTTCACAGACATATATATTTATAACTACGTTGCGATGAAGGTTGACACAAGGTGTACGTCAACAAAATTCGTACCTCTTAGCCCACCCACATAAAATCTGTCTCTGTTATCAAAATGTACACTACAAGTATAGCGACTAATTATTACCCCCCCCCCCCAACACAATTGTGTGGCCCAAGGGCTATAGAAAGGAGATGCACACGATCTTGTGCACCTTAGGATGTGAGAAGGTATAACACCAAGGTTATCTTCTACTCTTATCAACAAGTCTGATGGGATGTGCTAGCAACTCCATCCAGTATACCCCATAGACTTGCTACTAAAATAGTGAAGAAAATGGGTGCACTTACCGTAGCAACATGCTACCCAACCGATAAAATTAGCTCCACAGCATGTAGTTTATGAAAAGTAGTTGATAAAAAGTAGTTGATGAAAGTAACGTTAAGATAACGTTATTTTGTTAGCTTTTGTTGCTAAAATAGCAATGACAGCAAATGCCCGTTATTGAATTAATACATATGGGACAACGATATGTATTATATTCAATATAATGAAAATAAAAAGATTCAGTCAGCGGTTACTGCAGAGGATGGCACCCAGGCTACCGAAGTCTTGCTGCCAAAAACAGCGAGGAAACTGGCTTTCCTTTCGAAGTAGATGGCTGCCCGCTCGATCTAGTGCGTACGTGGTTGACAAAAAAAGTACGTGGGTGTTGAAATAAAAGTACATCAAGCATGTATAGTCTACCAGCTCCCGAAGCTCAGCCCACGTCTCAAGACAACTGAAAGAAGTTGGGCAAGTCCACTTTGCAAATCCCAAGGGGAGAGGTAGCTTTATGCCTTAGGAAATTCTGACAGACAGCTTTTAATTTGCTTTACAAAACCGCTTTCATACACGGGTTTTTCATTTAGGATCGCAATAATAAACTAATTTTAATAAACAACATTTCATCACAATTGTAACGTACCCCTTTTGCTGGAGAGTAAGACCTTTCTATGTTTAGTCAATAGGACATTGTAAGTCCGCCTACACATTTAGTCAATATGTATGGCCGCCTACACATATCGTCTGCCTACACATATCATCTCCCTACAACGAGTCTCAGTTGTGCCCCTGACGTCGGTTCGACCCTGCAGACGATCCGCTTCCAGAAGCTTCACTTTAAGTACAAAATATCTGAACTCAGTTTTTTCCCATCTTCGTCGAAATACAGTAGTAAATGAATGAATGAAGACCTTTATTGCACATTTTTGCCACACCGGGCTAAGTACAGGTCACGACAAGACATGTTGAAAAGATACAGTTAACAGATACAAAATGGGACTATTGCTGGATAAATTCAACTTCTCCTCGCTTTTCTTTTATAGTGGAGATAAAAGAGCAGATATGCTTTATGATCGATGGATTGTCTAGTTGCATTAGGAATATGAATTTCTGTACAGAACTTAGGTGTATGAAATAAGGAAATTGGTTTTGTATAACCTTATACAGTTCATTTCTCTCTACGGCATACAATCTGCACTCTACTACAAAATGGCGTTCGTCCTCTATTCTATCTAAATTACAATATTTGCATAGCCTTTGTTCCAGAGGGGTGCGAGTATGCCTTCCTGTTTTAATATGAAGTTTATGGCAGCTAATCCTTAGTCGTGTGGCAGCATTCCTATCCCTCATATTTTCTTTTCTACGATATTTTTCTTCATTATAACACAAGAAGCATTTGTAACACTGCAGGATGGGATCCTTGGCTGTTACTGAATTTGAATTAATGGTACGAATGTTTGTTTACCAATCTTAAACAGTGGGGGAGAGGTCACACACAGGCACTAGGTGAACCTGTTGAATTTCAACACAGAAACAAGGGAAGCAGACCCTCGCATATACATAAATCAAT
>NC_049994.1:17030128-17053535 GCF_000003815.2 Branchiostoma floridae | reverse complement strand
CGGGCAGCCATGATGAGCCATTTACTCCGAAAAGGAGAGTCAGTCTCCTCGCTGTTTTCGGTCGAAAGACGTCGTGAACCTGGGTGCCATCCTCTGTAGTAACCGCTAACTCAATCTTTTTATTTTCAATTTATTGTATATTATACATATACTAGTAGTACATGCTGTGGAGCTACGTTTATCGCATGATGATGATGAAATGGTTTATTGGATTAAAACTGTTGCAGCCTTACGACTGAATTGCAACTCTGTACAATGTTCATTTCACATATACGTGAATGCGCTTCACTGACATGTCTGATTCCTTTAAAGAAAAAATTCCATTGTTCATTGAGGACAATAGGGGAGAGTGCTGTTACTAAACCGAGACGTCCTACATTTGAAACTGGTGAAGCTGACATTATTTCTTAAAGTTCTATTGTGGACACCCCCGCCGCAGTGGGAGCCATGAAATGTATCTGCTAGGGTTCGCAAGAGATTGTGCATATCTAAGACATAGGATGTCCCTTCTAGAGTCCAGACGACTGAGTCCTGTTATGATAAGAGCAGACTCATGGGTGACGTGCTCTGGTCCCAGTATAATCCTCATGGTAGCCTGTTGCTACGGTAAGGGCACCAAGTTTCTTCACTGTTTTTTAGTACCAAGTCCATGGGGTATACTGAAGCAGTCACTAGCACATCCCATCAGATTGATAAGAGTAGAAGATAACCTTGGTGTTATACATTCTCACATCCTAAGGTGCACAAGGTCGTGCGCATCTCCTTTCTATAGCCCTTGGGCCACACAATTGTGTTGGGGGTTGTAATTAGTCGATATACTTGTGGTCTACATTTTGATAACAGAGACAGATTTTATGTGGGTGGGCTAAGAGGTACGAATTTTGTTGACGTACACCTTGTTTCAACCTTCATTCCAACGTATTTATAAATATGTATATGTCTGTGGACAGAAGATGCTGTAAACCTCCTTAATTAATCGAAACTACCAATTTTCTACTATATATTTCTGTTCTTCTGTGTACTACTAGATAGACAAGTAAAAATCATTAAATTCTTTAATATTTTCTACATCTGTATTCACATTTCCTATAGCAATCATTAGGCACAATCAATAGCATTTTAAAAGCTTGACACTTGGACAACTGCTAATCATCTTTACTATTGGGGCATTTTTTATACATATTTTGATCGTAAACATTCCACATCTCAGGGACAGAATCCATGCTAATTTTCCTTAGAATGATCTCTCTATGGAACAAGCTTCCTCTCGATTTCTTCCCTGGGTATTATACTTAAAACTTTTCAAGACCATCTTGCAGGTGTACTTCAAAATACAGTAATTATGACCCAAACATTTAAGTACATTCAACGACGTATTGTGCCATGATCTTGAATTCAAAATGTAAATAACCTTGATTTCACACAAAGAAATGACAAATAAAGATGAAATGCAATGTACATTACATATTACAAATACATTACATTACATAAGCGTACAACAACGTAAACACCATTTCTCACTATGGTAATAAACTTAACCCTGCGGATGTACAATGCAATCCCCACTTCATCAAATCATCAACTCCAAACCTGGCCATTGATATACAGTTAAACGTGTACTAGTGACCACCTCTACATAAGGACCACCTGGCCATTGATATACAGTTAAACGTGTACTAGTGACCACCTCTACATAAGGACCACCTGCTGGCCTTTGATGCAGTCAAACCTGTACAATTGGCCACCTCTATATAGGGACGGCCTGGCCATTAGTAGGCAGGACATCCTGCATTTGACCATAATGGCCACTTTTGATGCTCTATTAGTTTTTTTAATTTTCCAGGTGTACTCTTATTGGCATGATATTGATTTATTTATTGAGTGATTGTTTCATTGATTGATTGATTACCAGCCTTATATTATTGCTATGATTGACGTACATCATCATTAGGCAATGTGTTCAACAGGTAAAACAATTGAATATGCCAAACAAATCAAACAACGTGATACGTTCCCCAAAGAGTCAGGTGCTTCATTCATCATGGACCAAGGGAAAACCCAATTTTCAATGAGTCTCGACTCTACAGACAAGTAGAACCAGATCTCGTCTCACTGATAGAACTTGTATGTTAATGTGTTATGTGGGTTTCAGACAGGAGTGTCAGAAGTTACTTTTGTCCTTGGAGAGCATCAAGGAAACAACATGTGGCGTGGAAAGATAGTAACAGTATGGCCAGCATATGGGTTAGATAGCACCAGTTGTCCATCCGGGCCTATGGCGATGTACGATGGTTCTTTCGTGTTAACGACGGACAAACTTCCCGCGGCTTGTGAACATGTCTACCCTGTTGTTCCTAGCACTCGCTAAGAGGATGCGACCAAATGGGTCCACGGAGATACCTCGGCAGCATACATCCGTCACTACAAATTCTAATATCTTGTCTCCGGAGTGATTGTACACTTTAACGCGTCCATAACGGTCCACAATTGCGACATTTCCTTCGCTGTCCAAGGCGACTCCGCGAATTGGAATGGTTCGCCCGCCTCTTTGTACTCGAAAACTCGAAACGAGATGCCCATTTGGTTGGAAAATATTGATTGTATTTCCATCTCCCAGGATAACTTTGTTGGTGCACACGTCTATCGCGATTTCCGGAGAAGAAAAAATATATATAGATTTTAAGCGATAGTCAAACGTCTTTAGGGGCAGACCGTCCTTATTGTACTGAACGGCATGTCCTCTGTATCCTCTGTACTTTACCCATGTACTCCCCGCTAACCACAGGCGGCCAGGCTTCACGTCAATAGCAACAGTGCGGGGGTCCATTATCGTATCTCCACCTGGTACTACCGTTGGGAAGTGGCGCAGATAGGTCCCATTTATGCCGAAAACCTGGACACGGTTGTTGTTCATATCAGCGACAAATATCTCATTGTCAGCAGACACAGCCACTCCGTAGTTTTTGTCAAATTTTCCTGGATCTTTTCCCCTCCCACCGAATGTGATATCCTCCAACATTTTGTCATGATTTTCTGCAACGAGTGATAAAACTAGTAGAAGCGGTATGCTTGATACATTTACAACAGTTAATTACTCTAACAGGGCTCGAAATACCAGCTGTATATGCAGGTTAGTGCAGGCAAAATTGGAGCTGTGCAGGTATTTCTGGTGTCTACTTGCGCCTAACCTGCACTTGTAGATGTACTGGGTTTTATACATAAATGTCCTATGATGTAGGTGCATGTGGATTGTTCTTAGCTGCATTGGCTGTCACCACCCATATAGTACAAAAGAAAAAATGGCAATTGTTCCTGAACAATTTTAGTATGATTCATGCTTTCTAAATTCAGTGTAGTGCAGGTAAAATTTGTCTGGTGTAGGTAATTTTCAATGTTACCTGCATCAGAGCAGGTATGCGGAAAAAAGTATCTCAAGCCCTGTCTAACCTTACTTCATTTATCTTTCATTTTCTGACATTTTCGTTTTATCCAAGGTCACCTAGATTAGCTTCGGAACCCGGTATTATAAAATGCTAAGATTGTAGCTCTTAGCTGTACATATCATGTTGTTTCGTTTCGTTTATTCAGAAAAGAATCAGCATCGCAGTTTGTAAGAACAAACTGAATATCACTGATTTTGTACAAATTTTCAACATGTCGACTACAAAATATATGTATATACATCCATTAAACAAATTACAGTACATGATACAGAAACGCCTATACAAAGTTGTACATTATACTTCACAAGGAACACCGGAGTCAAGGACAGGAACGTCCTACGCAGAGTATCAAGCCTCGTTGTACAGGCGTATAGCCTGGTACAAGAACGACCTTCTCAGTCTCTGTGTCCGGGCAGCTGGCACAGTAAGTGCATTTCCGTTTCTAAGAGTCCTCCCAGTGACTGTAGTTCTGGCCGGCGGCACCAGGTCATGGAGGGGGTGACCCTCGTCCAGCATGTCCCTCAGTAGCTTCACTGCCGCAACCTCTCGTCGTTCTTTCAGCGTCGGCAGAGCAGGCACCTCTCGTCTTCCCCCCAGTGAGACAATACGGAGTGCTCTCCGTTGTACTCTTTCAATTTGTCTCTCCTGCTCCATACTACACCCTACTAGTAGTACGTGCCCATATTCGAGCACAGGTCTGATAAGTGTGACGTACACCTGGACCAAATCCACGACACTAGTGCCCTGTTTAGTAAGGAGCCTAAGATAATGAAGCCTACGAGAGGCCTTCGTGACCATGGATGTCACTTGGTTATTGAACGTCAAGTACCTATCCAAAATGAACCCCAAACCCTTGGCCTGTTCAACCCATGGCACCTGTTGTCCCCCTAAGATAATCTCCGGTGGGACAGGAACTGATCTATTAAAACATATTTGCATTAGCTGACTTTTGCCTCCATTTAAAATCATCTTGTTGTCGCTAGCCCATACATCCAGCTGAGTCGCTTCCTCCTCCACTGCCCTGTCGCTGTTTGCCACAGCCACATGGAGAGATCGCGACAAGCTGACGTCGTCAGCATAGCCAACATTTAGTGTGGAACTATACACTGGTGACCTAGTGCTCATAAAGAGCAAAAATAAGTAGGGTGAAAGAACACCCCCCTGTGGGACTCCTGATGTTAAAGTGTGCCAGGTGCTGAACTTGCCATGGGTCACAACTCTTTGCTGTCTATGTTTGAGATAGTTGTGTATCCATGCCAACATGTGTGGACTCACTTGTAGATTGTTAACACACAACAGCAGCAGGGCGTGATCTACCCGATCAAAAGCTTTGCTCATATCCGCAAAAAGTGCCCTTACGAGAGTTGGCTTTTTGGAGTCAAGAGCAGATAACCAGGTTTGTACCAAACGCACCAATGCTAATGTGGTTGACGAGCCTTTCATGTAGGCGTACTGGTCCCGGATGACCGTGGTTAGTGCAGGGAGTAATCTCTTGAGAACGCATCTCTCGAGCAGTTTTGCCAAAACAGCTAAAAGGGAGACTGGTCGAAAGTCCTCCACTTGTGATGCTCCAGCAGCCTTCGGTACAGGCACAACATTTGCCGACTTCCACACTGAGGGCACTGTGCCCTTTGCATACGAGGTGTTGAAGAGATGGCAAACAACAGGTGCTAAGTCCTCAGCACAGTCCTTAAGCACCCAGTTTGGTACGTTGTCCGGCCCACTAGCTTTCCTTGGGTTGGTAGTCTTGAGTAAAACTTTCACCTCGCTAATCGAGCACAAGTCAGGACACACGCCTGCGAACGGAAGCGGGAAGATGTAAAGAGACTCACTCTCACACCCTGCTTTGGCGAAGTACTGACTGATGCTCTCTGCTGAAAGCTCATCTGTGATTGTAACTCTCCCACTGCTATCATCACTAGAATAGCCTCTTGTCTCCATATGTCATAATTGTTATCTATACCAAATCTTTGTATGTTTACCTTTTATTCAAAATGTTAAATGTTGCAATTACCCCACGGGCAAAAACGTGCAAATTCTTAACTTTCAATTAAAATCAATTCATCATAAAGTCTCACGCCGCAAATGTCCAAAGTTGAACCTTCAGACCAACACTCCGGAGCTACTCACCTTTAAGCTGTGAACTGCTGGATACTAACAACAGTATGGGGAAAGGCCTATTGCAGCTAGTCGGGCTAGAGGTTAAGGTAGAAGCCAAAGTCGTTGGCAGCTGTGGATAGATTTCTGCAATAGACGATAGAATCGTACCAGGAATCATGATGGTGATATCTTCGCATGCGATGATCAGTGGGAAGGTACATTCGCACGTACCAAGAATATCCATATTATAAAACACTATCTGCTTCACTCGTGTGAAGTTGGGGATTTGACGATAAAATAATTTTGTACTTTTGTTACAAGGACATCTTCAGAAAGGGCAATGTAATGAAGTTTCGGTGTAGTTTGTTCATGTAGCCCAGAATACATTTCTAGCATATAAAAATAAACCATCTGAAACATATATCAAGCTCAAGCAAATGATATGAAAGGCATTCTGACGTACCCAACGCGTCAAATGTCGGATGAATCGAGCTTACAGAAATAACGTTCAGTCTAACAGTTCAATATCTTATGACACAGAGGGACACTGTCCAAGTTTAGCCCATTATACTAACACAAGCAGATGTGAAGTTCGTGTTAGCCTCACCTGTACGTTGTGAGCTGTTGGAGACTGCCGGCGGTGTGGGGACAGAACTGCAGCATTCGGTGGTACCAGGGTTAAAGGCAGTAGACTTGATCGCATTCGAATGTAGATGGTTTTCTGGAATAGATAATAAAGTCGTACCAGGAATAGTCACCTTTTTATTTCCTTTGGTACAGACGAGGACAATGTGGAAATGCACTCGAGTTAGTAGCTTATTTACAGTACCACATACACAGTACAGACACAATGTAAAGGTATCAGTAGTTACTAGTATTTTCCTCCCCGACCGATGTCAGGTACCCATTTTTACAGCATAGTAGAAAGAGGAAGGTCGTGGACCTTGGGGACGGGATTCGAACTCGGGACCTTTAGGTGTTAACTCTCTACCTTAAGCATAATGACTCTCATGTTAGGTTAAAACATTTTGTACATTTGTCACAAAGACCTCTTCAGGACAGCGCTAAGGACAGGTGACAGTGATTATATCTCACCTGTGCTCTGTGAGCTGTTGGAGACACCTGGCGGTGTGGGGATAGAACTGCAGCATCCAGGAGTACCAGGGGTAACGGTGGAACCCAGCGTCGCTGTCGGCTCAAGCTGTTGGATTACCTGGCATGGGATCATAAGAATGACTATCTAAACTCTACAAAATTTGCCAAAAATAGCAAAACTTGTGTGTCCCTGACTGTCGACGGCAATAGGTAGCAGGCCCTCAAGGGCGATACGCGGATTAGGCGGAGGTCACGCCGCCTATTGTTGTGCCAAGAAAATTTCTTTCAACAAGCAAACACACAAAAAGATGATTAAATCAGTACAGTCATCTTTGAAATATGAAATATATACTGTAAATGCAGAAATTTTCGCGGTGGATTAATGTTCGCGGTTTTCGCGGTGACCACTTCACCGCGAATTTAAAACCACCGCGAATTTAAAACCACCGCGAACATTTTTCTATAATGATATTAGATTGCAGTCTATGGTGTTACCGCGAACTTAAATCCACCGCGAAAAGTCCTTTTTCCCGCTACCGCGAAATTAAAACCCCGCGAACTTAAAAACATTTACAGTATACAAACATCCAAAATAGCCGTGATATCATGTTGAAGCCGGTTCTAATAACAAAGCAATATTTTGTCCAATCAAATCTGCTTATGGCATCAAATATCGTGAAATCGATGGTGTTTGAGCAAAAACAAAATCATACAAGATCATCTCATCAAAGTTGAACTTTTTAGATAGAACAGTTCAAATAAGAAAAACAAAACAAATAAAAGTAATGGTAAACAAAGCCATATCGAGACAGAAGGATACCTCTGGTGGGTTGATATTGTAAAGTAACCAGAGAAAGACTCCGCCAACGATGGACGACACAAGGATCGTCACAACTGAGCACACCATCAGGCGAGAACATTCTGAAAATATGCACATTGCAGCGATTTACTTGGAAGCAAATCGATTGACTGTGGTGTTGAGGAGGGAAAATCATCTTAAAAGACATATAATGAACTAGAAAGGCCGACATTTGCTTGAGAGCAACTACAGCATATTTCAGCCATCTCCCTCCCCATGCAACAATAGACTATTCCAAAATCACCCATGTGCAAAAATGGAACACTTTGTTTAAAAGTCACTTCTATTAATGACACTTAATGACACCCAAAAATGAATCTTACAAAATTCCCAGTGCAAGAATGGACTCTTCCAGTGCACCCAATGTGAATTTCCAGTCCAGAAATACTCCCACTGAAAAGATGGCCTTTTCATTAAGCAACCCAGTCCAAAGTTGAACTAAGCAAAAAAGGCATGAAAAGGCAAAATAGACCAGTCCAAAAACACTTCCACTAAAAATGGAATATTGAATCATCACCTGTCTAAAGCTAAATTTGAAAACATCCCCATGCAAGAATGGACTCTTCTTGCGATACCCCTATGTAAAGTGGTGCAGTAAAAAAAATACATCCGCTAAAAGTGGACTTGGACGTAAGTCCCAAAAATGGAAATTAAAAATCCCCTCCTCCATGTAAGAATGGACTCTTCCAGCACAACCTATGTAAACTTGCAAAATAGACCAGTCATAAAATAACCACACTGAAACACTTTGACATATCAAATCACCAAAGTCCATAAACACATTTTAAAAAATTCCCCCTCTGTGCAAAAATGGACTCTTCCAGTACACCCCAAGTAAAATTGCAAAATAGCCCAGTTCAAAAATACTCCCACTGAAACACTTTATAATTATATAATCAACAGTCCAAAGATGAATTTAAAAAAAAATGTACCCCCTCCGTGCCAGAATGGACTCATCCAGATAACACCAGGCTCACTGATTGGCTGCCAATCCCCTTCGGGATGTTGACTCAGGCTATGTGATTGGTTGCCTATTTAATCAAGTTACTGGTATATATAGACATTTGCACATGCTGTCTTTAGGTGGAAGCGGTCAACGACCTTGAGGTCGTTGACCCTCTGGTCAGTGGAGAATTACCAAAAAAGTCCCCAAATATATAATTTTGAAGTGGTTTATACCAGAAATTATACATGGGTCATTTGAATAAATATCTAGTGCACCTATTTACCAAAATTTAGGTCATTTGGTTGTAAGACCAGGGAACAGGAGCCAAAAGTGTACGTTTTTGGTCAAACAATGGCCAAAAAATCCCCACATTAAGCACTTTGTCGTACTGTATGCCAAAAGTGTTATTGGATCCATGTGCGCATATGTAGATTGCACTCCTACACCAAATTTTAGGTCATTTGGTTGTAAAATGAGGCTATAGGAGCAAAAAATGTCATTTTTTGGGCCAAAAATGTCAAAATTAAGCATTTTGTTGTACTGTATGCCAAAAGTGTTATTAGATCCATGTGCGCATGTGTAGATTGCACTCCTATACCAAATTTCAGGTCATTTGGATGTAAAATGAGGGTAAAGGAGCAAAAAAATGTCATTTTTTTGGCCAAAAATGTCAAAATTAAGCATTTCGTTGTACCATATGCCAAAACTGTTATTGTATCTTTGTGGGCATATGATCAAGGCACCTCTGTACCAAATTTCAGGTCATTCGGGTAATACCAGGGTACAGGGGGGCAAAATGTACATAAAATTGCAAAAAACATGAATAAAATCATTTGAAAGGTAGATATGAAAAAAATGAAAAAAAATGTCTAAGGGTATTATTCCACTCTACCCTTGTGAGAATTTCAAGTCATTCGGTCCAAGAACGACGCAGTTGATTCGATTTGAAGATTTGACAGGAGAAAGAAACATTACGAATACAATATATTTCACCATACCTATGGTATGGCTGAAATATAACAAGAGTACTACTATAACAAAGAAAACTAACTAATATTTCTTTCCAGAGTTTGAATACCTAGACCTTACCTAGAAGTAACTGTAACATAGCTTCACAAACATCCTGGTTACTAGTACCTGAAATATGCTGACACAGTCATACCAACTGTTTCACAAAGAAAGGATGCCGTGAATAATTTGTTTCAATTTGTGTTGAATACTGCAAACTGGATAATTCAATTGTAATAATAGTATACATTTACCGTAATATCTTTAAATCCAAACATGTTTAACTTCAGACACAAAATAATTCATCCTAATCTTGTCAAAAGCCTCGCGATCAGTAATGATTAAAACACCTGCAACATTTCCTTTTCCAACCTAAGTGTGAGCCAGGTTCTATTTTTTCAAAACCAGGTGGCACGGAACGTAACCAAATTCTAAGGAACTTAGACGCATCTTACCGCAAACTACAGGCTGCATATAAAGTAGCCCAATTCATAAAAAAAGACGCATCTTACCGCAAGCTACAGGCTGCTGAACGTTTGGCACGTACATCGGATTTCGATTAAGCGCATTCGGGACACGTTGCCTTTCCTCACTGACAACATCAGTAGGATTTCCATCATTGCTCGATGGGTTGGCCATGACATCATTGTTGATGCTAGCTAGCCCACAGTCGGTTGCTCGGATAGGAGGTTCACCGTCTTTCTGGTATCTAACAGCATATGGTTGGATATAGGGATCGCTATCATTGTTAGCTGACTCGACGGTTTCTTTTTGGTATCTAACAGCATAGGGCTGGGCGACATCACAGCTAGCTGACTCGACGGCAGAATTTCTAAAAGGTTTAAGACACTTTACAGCATATGGTCGGAGGCAGGGATTGTTCCGGATGTTTGCTCCCTCAATGACACCTTCCTCATCACCATCTTGCTGTCGTGTAACATCATACGGCTGAAGGCTCTGATTACCATCGTGTTTAGCTGGTATAAAGGTGACTTCGTTATCTTGCTGATGTGTATCAGCTGATGGCCGAGTGCAGGGGTTGCCATCACCGTTGTTTGAGTTGGAGGCAAGTCTAGGGCTGACGTTTGGCTCCGTGGTGGTTTGTAAGTACATCGAATTAGGGTTAACGTCGTTTGGAGGAGAGTTCATGATGTTTTGTGCATACATCGGGTTAGGTGTAACGTCCATGGTGCTTTGTGTGTACATCGGGTTTGGAGTATCGACGTTTGGAGAAGAGTCCGTGGTGCCTCGTGTGTACATCGGGTTTGGATCCCGGGTTTCTGTGTGCGCGGTATTATCACTTCTAATGAAAACTGAAGTATCAGAATCATTCTCGGATGAGCCACACCCTGCCAAGTTCATGTCGCTATCATGGCTACTGTTGGACGCTACTATTGTTGCCACTGTTTTCGTCTCTTCCAAACTCGTCTTCATGTAAGTGCTATGATCCTTGCATATGTATGCAATAGCGTACGTGTCAAAATCACCAGGGTCTAAATTGATGGCTTGTCTGTTCTCAGCTGCAGCATCGCTCTTGGTAGACAGTTGCTCATCAGGGATGTGGAGATCGACACCCTCAGCATCTTGCCTGGCGAGAGGCTGTGCAGTTTCTGTACCTAGTTTTGTTGTACTGTCGCTTAAGAGGTCTTCCGTCATGGCTCTGATACTTGACGATGTTTGTGATGTAACGATGTGATATCTGCATGCAAATCAGACAGCCCCAGTTCTGTGGTCTTTTCCCAAAGTGTCAAACCTTCCCGTTACTAGACGCCTCTTTCTTTTACTTCAATGAGCGCCGTACACTTGAATCTTACATGGCTATGTGCACTGCACGGCATGAGTTTCACCGCCCACTGAAAACAAAGCTCTATGTCGTCAACGGGTAGACAAAAACGACTTATCTCTATGTAGATGAAGCAGCCCACGTATGAGTCATCTTCTGATACCAGACAATTTATGTCAGTGCTACGATCTGAAGCACATGTTGTGCCGGCTGCGGGTGTAGCTGTTATGTTGCTCTTACTTATAGTTCATTTAACGATAAATTCTATACTGACATGCTACAAACTTTTTTTGACTAACTTGAGGTTGTGTAGTCATTTAGTTCCCATTCTTTTTTTCGAGAAGGTCTAGTTCTAGGTCAAAATATCTTCTGGTTGGATTTTATGCTAAGTGTGTTGGTAAAACTGCGCTATGGGTTTGTTCAATTATTTTTGGTCCTACAGGAAATCAGATACATCTTCTTGATGTTAACAATTTACACCATTAATTCGTTCATAGAGGAAAAACAACATGTAAATGCCCTAAGAATAACACATACGAATGTGTCTCTACTGCGTATCGGTAAGAACATCACTGGTAAGAGCAAATATCTTATAAATTGTCATCCTATAAATTGGCACACTATCTTTCAACTGTCATTTGTTCTAAGTTACAGAAGCTATCCTCCACGATCGAGAAGAACATATGTTGTGCTATTTTGTACTTACGGTGAGGCTTCTGGAATCGGCTCGCACTCAGCAGTACAACTGATCATGAGACTCGCTCAGGGCCGAGACGTGATATGTGTAGGCGTCCAAAAATGTTGAATAAACATTTTTTGGAGCATTGGACATTTTGGTCCAAAAAAAGGGCACATTGGAACGGTCGCAAGATTTTACTATGACACTGATATAGTATTCAAGTGAAACATTTTATGAGATAAGCGTTTTGTTAGACAAATACAACCCATGTGTTTATGAATTTAGAATTCTCGATGGCGTTTAGCTTCCCTCCCCTGGGAATGATTAAAGTAGACCTGTCCAACATCTTCGTCTCTAGACGTAGGCTGCTGTTTTGGAGTTGGTAGATTATATACATAATCATGTATGGTTCAACTTTATGTAGACACCCACGTACTTTCCATCGACTACATGATGTAGAACTAAATTGCGTGGGTAGCCTGTTCCTACGGTAAGGACATCAAGTCTTCCCACTGTTTCAGTGGCAAGTATGAAGGAGTTGCTAGCACGTCTCAGCAGAACAGGAGTCATCTTGGTGTTATACTGTCTCACATCTTAAGGTGTACAAGGTCGTGCCCATCTCCTTTCTGTAATACTTGGGTCACACAATTATGAAGGGAGTACATCAGGGGTTATAATTTGTCTATAAACTTCCAATCTACATTTTAATAGTCTAAGATTTACGTGGTCTAAGAGTACTTTTGTTGCCGTAAATCGTGTAAACCTTTATCCCAACGTATTTATGTATGTCTGTAGACATAAGACGCTGTAAACTGCCTTAATCCAGAGTGGTACCATCAACTTTTGAGATTGAAGGATGCCTACTATATATCTCTGCTCAAGAACAGTTTGTTCTGTGTAGATAGACAAGTAAAAATCATTTCATTCTTTAGTATTTCTACATCTTTATTCACATTTCCTATAGCAATCATTAGGCACAATCGATACTATTTCAAAAGCTTAACACTTTCATCATCATTGTTATTGATTGAATCGAAAATCGATTTGCACATTTCAATCGTAAACATCCCATATCTCAGGGGTAACTTCCATGCTGATTTTCCCTCGGATTATCTCTTCATGGAACAAGCTTCCTCTCGAATTCTTCCCTGGTAATAAATCTTTAAACTTTTCAAGACCATCTGCCTTTAATTTATAGATAGTATGACCCAACCATTTATAATAAGTAGCTTCAGCGGACGTATTGTGGCGTGATCTTGAAGTCAATAGAAATGTCAATAATCTTTGATTCACACCTAGAAAAGACAAATGATATAAAGATAAATATTAAACCACAAAAAGCCGATACTGCAATGTACATTACATATTACAAATACGTTACATTACATATTACATCAGTGCACATCAACGTAAACACCATCGAATACCCTGGTAATAAACAGAAATAAATGAATAAACTTAAGACTGCGGATGTACAAAGCAATCACCACTTCATCAAATCATCAACTCAAAACCTGGTGAACTCTTTCGTTCAATGTGGAGAAGAAAAATTGCAGATCGACTTTGTTTGGCTGTCAATAATTAAAGTCTATATCCTTTGATTCATACAGCTCAGGACTGTAACGAGTCCCGAATACTAAATCAATACAAGCTAAACTGGTTTCTCATTACACCTAATGTAATGACAGTGAATCATATATGTGCTAATAATCATCTCCACCTGGCCATCGATGTACAGTCAAACTTGTACAAGACACCGCCTCTGACCGTATAGGCAACCCCAGTACATGCACATGGCCAATAAAATAAAGCCAAACCTGTACAAGTGACCACCTCTTCATAAGAGCAACCTGGCTATTGATATACAGTCAAAGCTGTACAAGTGATCACTTCTACATAGAATAATAACAAAGGGACCAGCTGGCCTTTGACACTCAAACCTGTACAAGACTCCACCTTTACATGATGACCACCTGACCTTTTATATACAGTCAAACCTGTATATGAAATCACCTGTATATCAGAGCCATTGATATGCAGTTAAAATTGTACAAGTGACCCATCTACATAAGGACCACCTGGCTATGGACAGTCAAACTTGTACTAACGTCTACATAAGGACAGCCTGGGCTATAATATACAGTCAAATCTGTACAAGTGACAGTTGATATGCAGTTTAAGTTGTACAAGTAACTACCCTTACACAAAGACCACCTGGCCATTAATATTCCTGCACAAGTGACCTCCTCTACATAAGCGCCACTTGACAGTCAACCTTGTACTAGTGAGAACTTCTGCACAAGGACAGCCTACAGCTGGCCGTTAATATACACTCCATCCTGTACAAGTGACCATCTTGATTACCACTTGGTCTTTGATATATAGCAGACCGAAACGTTGGTTGTCCATTCTATAGATATAATCCATTGCTTCATATATTTCAGACCTAAAACAGTGCTCTAATACAAATTTTTCTCTTCAAACAGGTCTAGTGTTATCATAATGACAGTAAAGCATATGCCAAGTGATCACCTCTGTATCAGCACCTACTGGTTATTGATAAACAGTTTAACATGTACTAATGACCACCTCTGTTCTAGGACCTACTGGCTATTGATAAACAGTTAGATATGTACTAATGATCATCTCTGTTCTAGGACCTACTGGCTATTGATAAACAATTAAATATGTACGAGTGACCACGTCTGCATAAGGACCACCTGGCCATTATGGCCACTTTTCTTTTCCAAGAAAGTCTTTTCCTGTTAAAGGATTTTAAAAAGTGGGAAAGACACGAGTGCTGTATAGTTCTCTTACTACCACATAATTGAAATCTACATTTTTATCACTTCTGACACATCTTATTTAATTCAATTTGATTTATGGAGATTGCAGAAATGCAATAAAAGGCAAACCCAGGCAGCTTAGCTTATATCCTCTAGTGGATATTAGGTACCTATTTTCTACAGTCCTGGAATTTCCCTTGGTCTCCTTATTGGCAAAACTTTGATTGATTGATTGATTGATTGATTGATTGGTTGATTGACGGTTGTCACATTTTCCTCACTTTTGATGACGTACATCATGATTAGGCCCAAAGTGAACACTCCTCAAAGAAAACCGTTTGTAAAGTTTCGACATCCAAGTAAAAAGGCCAATTACACAAAATGGACCAAAATGTTGGATAAGTACTCCGACAGAGTGGAATGCTCTAGCCTGATTAAATCTCGCTTATAGCAGCCCGCCAAACATCCGCCGGCCCTCTATTAGCTTGATGGACAATAGCCTTAAGTCAAGGGAACTGGGTTTTCCATATATGGATAATTTATGTAATTGTCATCACAGCCCACCACAGCCTGGCTTTTGGTTGCTAGGGACTGGGTTGGGTTGCTATGTGGTGATTGACAGCATCACACCTCTTATCTGTAGTTGATCTCCTTGATCTGAGCCACTTGTACTGATGGTGGGAACAGTTGACTATGTATGCACAGTTCTACTATTATAATATGAGACATCTTTTTATTAACAACCGTTGCACCGAAGAACTAATGTGAAAATTACTCTACAATACATAGAATAGCATTCCTTTAGGTAGATGTGCCTGTGGCATAACTTTTGATGTGACAATGGGGCAATATAGGAGGGACATATCATGGTTCTGAGAAGTTTGACAGGCTTCAAGTGTCACAACAACATGCCGCATTTTTGTGAACCAACTGTTTTTCTGCAGTTGTCTGCCCATATAGATCAAAGAAATATACTTTATGCCAAGCTATCGTTGCTGGCCACATAAAATCTCACCACCAGGCAAAATAATAGTTCCAGGAAAGTCTGCGCTCCAAGATTCCTTCAAGTTTCTTGAAATCCCCACAAGATGTTGTTTTCCCAACACAAACATGCCTCTGCTCCCATGGGTCCTTCACACAGGGAACCACAGCCTGCACAGACAATAGGAGAGGCAACTAGCCCGCCCACCGTCTGGGTGGTGGAGACATGCAAATCTACTGGTTTCCACGGTAATGGGGGCTTGACCGAAATCCTGGCTTGCCATTGGTGTTGGTATTTTCTACAACAGTTCCCCCAGCTTATAGCTAGTGGAGCACAAACTCCGCGGGGAGGGGCCAGTTACAGCCCTGGACAGCGGAGTTTGTGTTACACAGACTAGGAATGCTCCAGACAGAGAAGAGAAAAGAGCGAAATGTCAATGCGTCTGAACTCTGAAGACCGGTGGAACCAGTTCTCGTCTGGCTGGCAGAACTTGTATAATACTATCTTATGTGGGTAATATAAAGGAGTGTCAGGAGATAACTTTGTTGCTAGAGAGTACACACAAACTATCATTAAAATCTCAGCCGTAGCTTATCGCTTTATCAGATAAGTAAAAGTGACCTGGAGTAGTCTGGAGATTTTTGCCATCAGTGATGTCTTGTTGTGACATGCCGCTGTGTAGGCTTTACTATGTGTCCGTATCTGCATTGTGCTTTTGTGCTGCAAACTCTGAGTCGCTACTAAATATTGGTATTTGGTTTTCTTCTTTTGGAGGGAAAATGATTTTTGAGGGTCTTGCACTTCTGACTTACAAACTGGACCCTGCTTCACCCCCCATCCAAATCTCGGTCGAAAAATGCTGCACGCATTTCATGTGAACGGTGGCTTCCAGATTCATTCTACTGTGTTGACTTCTTCTTCCTCCACTCTTACTGGAGCTTACTGGATACTAGTATTTTAGTGTGGATTAGACCCTGTCCCATTAGGCTGTTAAAATGCGGAATAGTCACACCTATAATAATAAGCAGCAATTTTATACCTCAATGTACAGTCAGGTCTGTGTTCCCAGGTGCATATTGTCTACGTCTGTAGTTTTCAATTTTTATAGAGATTCTACACGTCATTTAAGGATGTTACCGGAAATTGTACAGCTTTGATGTGTGCTTTGTTTTGAGTTTTGTGTTTCTTGTAAATCGTGGAATAATACCTGGTCTACCAATACCGGTGCATACCGTGTCCGATTCTGCTATTGGTTCACGATGTGTTTGCCTATCTCTGGGATATTTATTCAGCGACGATGGAGATTTTGGTGTTCTGTCACTTCAAATGGCTTCAGATAACCCGTCCTCTGTCTTTCACACTTAACTATGCGACATCACACCAATGTGTAGAGATTAGTGTGGTCGGTTGAGTTGGCGTTGCTGAAAACATTTTGTAAAATAGAACCAAAATTATGCAAGTGAATTTACACATTACCGCACAATTGCCCGAGTTTTACCTCTGGGGGTTAAGGGAGACTTGTATGTATATTGAGGTACTATGCACAAAATTATTTGCTGGTGGTGCTGAATAATGTTACCACGTGTGTCGATAGGGTGTTCCATTCTAGCACTGTTTTAGGATAGAAACTAATCGTTTGGTTAATACATGATATTGTTCTGTTGGGCGTAAGTTTTGGCTAATTAATGATCACATGACCTGGGTTTGAATGATTCATTTGAAATGTACATTTCGTTCTGTTTTTGAACTGTACTTGTAACTTAACAGCTGTTGCCTAAATTACACGGTTTCACTTTGATAGTGTAGTGTAGGTGTGTGTAACAGGTTCAACAAGCTCACCTGCTATGTAAATGAAGTAATTTAACTTTGCTTAGGAATGCCTTGATGCACATGGCCTCGTATTTAATAGAGTGTAGCTGCAGCCCCCAATTGTGGAACCAGTTGTAGACGATATACAAGTCGGCGTTGGTTGTGTTAATTGGTTGTATCGATATCGCGATGGCTTTGCGTCCTTAAACCGTGAGGTGTCATCCATGAAGCAGTTTACGCTGGATTTGCTGGGTAGTTCTTCGATGTCATTCTGGAAAATTACAAACAGCAACGGTCCAACAAAGCTTCCCTAGGGTACACCAGCCGTTGTGATGAAGACCCCACACCGTTGATAACCACACTTTTTTTGTGACCCGACAAGTAATCTGAGAACAATTTACTGAATTGACCTGAAAGGACCGTGGACATATCGCGACAGTTTACACTTTTTTTGTGACCCGACAAGTAATCTGAGAACAATTTACTGAATTGACATGAAAGGACCGTGGACATATCGCGACAGTTTGCAGATACGACCGATGTGCCAAACAGTGTCAAAGGCGCGTCTCATGTCCAGGAACACCGCAGCATACAAGTAACATCTTACCTTCCGACGTTTGACAGTACAAAATGAATCTTAAGGCACTCTATTAAGTTCTATACCTCTGTTGCTCTGAACGTATGACTGATAATACATCTGATTTAGTGATATCCCCTCGTACTGCTACCTTGTCGTGGTGGGGAAGCTTGAGTGCCTCAAGGATCCTGTGGGCTATACCGGCGGGGGCTCCCATGCCCCTGGCAGGTCTAACCATGCCGGGCAGGTTACGGGTGAGAGGTCAGACGAAGGGCAGTGCAAGCCGGGCAGACGGAGCTCAATAGCCTTGGAAGGCAGTCCGTCTAGGGGAAGGAAAACCCTGATTCCAAACCACCTGCTGTCTTGCAGGTTTTGCCTTTTGAGGCCAAGGCTAAGGGAGTTAACCCTGACCAAAATTCCGGAGGGAGGGACCCGTAGGCAGTTGTTGGTGCGGACTTATCCACAGCCATCGTCTGGCATCCCCTGCAGCTATAGGGATGCTTCGGACGTATAGACTTTGTCTCTCCTTCGGAGTGAATTCCTAGAGTCGAGTGGGGCGTGGTGCGCTATGGGCAAGGCACCGCTCCCTAACATGCCCCGGCACAGCAGAGGTCCGTTAACCTCAGCGGAAGACGGCAGTTACGGGTTATAAGTTCTCCCAAATTGGCGAAAAGGAGGACGCCACGGGCCGTTTTTGACGGTGGGAGTGGCTGTTTAGCTACATAGGATGCGACTACCGCCCGCCAAAGCCTGGCAGCCCCAGGCCAATTAGGTGTCGACCCGTCACGTCTGTCTGCCTCACAGGGAGCATGGGGATAGACCAAAAGTCGAACGACAGATGTAAGACTGTACCCGTTACCAAGAACAGAAAGAAGTACTTGCGCATCGGGACATGGAATGTAAGAACCATGTTACCCGGATTAGATAACATGGACATTAGGCATGGGGAAATTAGAAAGACTGCTCTAATTGATGAAGAACTTGAAAAACTGCAGATGGACATTGTTGCTCTTCAAGAAACAAGGATTGCTGAAAATGGATGTTTGAGGGAAGCAAACTTCACATTCTACTGGAAGGGACTGGAAGCAAACCAGCCTCGGTGGCATGGTGTTGGGTTTGCTGTTAGGAACACCCTGGTTCAATCCATAACTACCCCTGTCGGGACATCGGAACGCCTGATGTCATTGCGGCTAAACTCAGCTGGAGGCTACGTTAACTTCATTAACGCATATGCACCAACACTCACTTCATCGGGAGAGTTGAAGGACAACTTCTACGGAGTGCTTAGTCAGGTCTATACTTCGATCCCACAAGGAGAACAGCTGTATATCCTAGGGGATTTCAATGCACGGGTGGGCAGAGACTACGACACTTGGTCCGTACCACTTGGTCACTTTGGTGTTGGGAAGATGAACGAGAATGGACAGAGACTGTTGGAGTTTTGTTCAGAGAGGGATCTCGTCATCACAAACACAGTGTTTGGAGTGAAAGAGTGTCAGAGAGTGTCATGGTGCCACCCAAGGTCCAAACACTGGCATCAGCTTGACTTAGTAATCACCCGTAAAAAACACATGAACACAGTCAAGGTTACACGGTCCTTTCACAGCGCAGATTGTGATACAGATCACTCACTCGTAGCCAGCAGAGTGGAGATTACACACAAACGCATCCATAGGCGGAGACCGGAGGCTAGGCCTAAAGTCAATGCTATGGTAGCAAAGGAGCCTGAGAGGAAGAAAACCTTTGCTAGGGAGTTCTCTCGGAGAATGCAAGAGTGTGCGACTGGCGACACTGTGGATGAACTGTGGCATACACTGAGCAAGAACATCTACGACAGCGCAGCTGCCAGTTGTGGGAAAAAGAGACAGGCAGGCAAGGACTGGGTTGAGGCGCATGCCGGTTCTCTTTTGCCCTTATTCGACGCAAAAAGGAAGGCGATGTTTGAACACAAAACAAATCCATCACAAGCCACATTAGATCGTCTTCGTCACACAAGATCGGAAGCACAGAGGGAGTCAAGAAAGTGTGCAAACCGGTACTGGACAGATTTGTGCTCTTCAATCCAATCTGCTTCAGACAGGGGTGATTCAGGCACAATGCACAGTCTCATGAAAGTAGCGCTCGGGCCGAGGGTCTCTAAGGCTGCACCTTTGAAGTCAAAAGAGGGAGAAGTGATAACCGACAGATCTAAACAGCTTGAGAGATGGGTAGAACATTACTCTGAACTGTACTCAAATGAAATACCAGAGAAACCGGGACTGGATGAGGCCCTACCAGATTTCCCAGAGCTGACAGAGTTGGACGGGATGCCTGAAGAGAGTGAACTTCTCGAGGCGCTGAGCGCTCTACCCAGCGGCAAGGCACCGGGTCAGGATGGCATACCCGCAGAAGTCCTTAAGGAGAACAAGGAGGTAGTATTGCCACACCTGTATGATCTACTTCGCCAGTGCTGGGAGAAAGGGATGATTCCTCACGAAATGCGCAATGCTAAGATTGTGACCCTGTATAAGAACAAAGGCGATAGAGGGGACTGTAACAGCTTCAGGGGGATCTCACTGCTGAGCATAACTGGGAAGGCTATTGCACGGATTGTACGCAAGCGCCTACAGACCCTAGCGAAACGTGTTCTCCCGGAGTCTCAGTGTGGGTTCAGAGCTGGACGGTCCACTACGGACATGATCTTCACTTTGCGACAACTTCAGGAGAAATGTAGAGAGCAGTGTATGCCGCTTTATATCGCCTTTGTGGACTTGACCAAGGCATTTGATACTGTCTGCCGATCTGCCCTCTACAAAGTACTCAAGAGTATCGGATGTCCACCTAAACTCCTGCAACTGGTCATCTCCTTCCATGAGGACATGAAAGCCTGCATTCAGTTTGATGGCTCCACCTCTGACTGCTTTGACGTCAGGAACGGAGTTAAGCAGGGGTGTGTGCTGGCACCGACTCTTTTCAGCATCTATTTCTCTGTACTCCTCCGTTGTGCCTTTGGTGGAAACCAGGACGGTGTCTACATCCGGTCACGGGCAGATGGCTCACTGTTCAACCTGGCAAGACTGAGGGCTAAAAGTAAAACTGTCGAGGTGCTGTGCAGAGAACTCCTCTTTGCTGACGATGCAGCACTCACGGCACATGAGGAGACAACCCTGCAGGGACTGTTGGACAACCTCTCCCGGGCCTGTGACCTGTTCTGTCTTACCATCAGTGTCAAGAAGACGGAGGTAATTGGGCAAGGTACCGCAATCCCCCCTTCAATCACACTGCATGGCAATCCTCTTCGAACAGTTCCAAAGTTTACTTACCTGGGATCAGTGGCGACAAGCACCAACTCTCTGGACGTGGAGATAAATGTGAGAATTGGTAGAGCTGCTGCTTCCTTTGGGAAACTCAGCAAGAGGGCCTGGGAAAACCAGAAGCTAACAAGAAAGACAAAGGTACAGATCTACAACACATGCGTATTGCCAACTTTACTGTATGGTAGTGAAACCTGGACTGTTTATTCGCGGCAAGAAAAAAGACTTAACAGTTTTCACATGCGATGTCTACGTAGGATTCTCAATATAAAATGGCAGGACAGAATCACAAATGAAGAAGTACTCCGGCAAGCAGGCATACCATCGTTGTTCGAGACCCTGCGGCGAAACAGGCTGCGCTGGCTAGGTCATGTGAGCAGGATGGATGACACCAGGCTTCCAAAGAGAGTACTTTATGGAGAACTCTCTGTGGGCAGTCGACCCAGAGGGAGGCCAAAGCTGAGGTACAAAGATGTATGCAAAGCTACCCTCCAAGATTTCTCCATTTGCACAAAAAACTGGGAAAGTGTAGCAACAGACAGAAGTAGATGGAGAGCAGCAGTACACACCGGTATGGAGCGGTACAGGGCTGCCCGTGAGAGGCAAGTCCGAGAGGCAAGACAGAGGAAGAAGAAAGGGGAGGGGTCGAATACCGGAGAAGTGTTCACCTGCACTTCCTGTGGAAGAGCCTGCCGTGCCAAGATTGGACTCATAAGTCATCAAAGGCACTGTCAGGCGAGAACTGTAACCAGTAACGACTGAGGCCTTGACTGACTGATGCTGTCGACCGTCTCATGAGACGACAAGAGCCGAAGAAAAGTGACCTGTTCTGTGCTGTTGCTGCAGATTTATCCCCCCATTTGATGGGCTTTGCAGTGGTATGCAACTTTTACATGAGAAATACCCTAAACTCATAACAATACAGCTCAGTATGACAGGGGTTAAATATCCCGTATATAGACGGGATCAGAAGGACAAGGGTTAAGGAAACGCCATGTGGCGTGGAAATATAGTCACAGTGGCGCCAAACGGGTCTGTTACAACCAGCTGTCCATCCGGTCCCATAGCGAGACCCCACGGGCGCGTAGTGATCGCGACAGTAGAGACAAACTCCCCATCGCTTGTGAACATGTCTACCCTGTTTTTGGCTTTGTTTGCTACTATAAGGCGACCCAAGGAGTCCACACAAATACTTATTGGGGAAAGCAGCTGTTCTCCTTTAGTTTCAAATTCCAATATTTTCTCTCCAGAATGACTGTACTTCAAAATGCTTCTGTACGAGTCCGTAAGCAGGATATTTCCCTTGCCGTCCGACACAACTCCGCCGACTAGTTTGTGGGTCGAATCTTTGTTGAACACTTCAAAACTCCGTACAAGTGAGCCATTCAGCTGGAACGTCATTATTGTATGTCCCTCTCCTACGATAACTTTGTTGTTTCGCGCGTCTATCGCAATGTTGGGATGGCGGTAGTGACTCATGAAGGGTATATCAAATTTCTTGATTGGCTGTCCGTCCCTACGGTACTGCACGACACGTGCATCAGTATGGTTGATATTCCCCACTACCCACAGATATACAGGCTTCAAGCCAATAGCAATACTGAAAGGGTGAATTTTCTTACCCTCACCCGGCACTACCGTTGGAAAGAGGCGCAAATAGGCCCCATTAATGCTGAAGACTTGGACCCGATCTTTTATGAGATCAGTCACAAATATCTCATTGTCAGCAGACACAGCCACGCCGAAGATATTTCTGAATTTTCCAGGTTCGTCTCCTTTCCCACCAAAGGTGACCTTCTGCATCTTCCTGTCATGAGTTTCTGCAAGACGTAAGAAGAATGGTAATACATTTACAATATACAATATACATTGAATGTTGGAACCAGCTACTGTCGCTACTTAAGGTTGAAGGACCTGATTTGGTTTAGTTCCATGTGCATATATAGACATATATAGACTGGAAAGAGCTCCCTATCTTCATGTCTGCCTTTTCCTCCACCCAATGACATGAAAGTCAAGGGACTGGATAGGTATGTATAGATATATG
>NC_049994.1:17028724-17030028 GCF_000003815.2 Branchiostoma floridae | reverse complement strand
GTCTCCTTCACCGGCTTCTCTGTGGGTATTGGCGTTGGTTGTTGTGGGCTGAGTAGGGCACCTATGATTCGCGATTTCAACCGGGAACGTTCTTACGCCGGGAATGGAATATGTGCCGGGAAGCTTGTAGCCTAAGAACCTTCCAGGTTGAAAATCGCGAATCACCCCCCCCCCCCTCCAACAACTTACGCCAATACCCACAGAGAGACCGGTGAAGTAGGCTAGGTGACAGACGGTCCACCTGTATGGCGGTTCATACCAGTATACACCTGTGTACATTGAACTTTGAATATGAATACAATGGCTTATGTGTAGTAAACGACCTACGACGCTGCCTTTCCAACCCGACAAAATTACGACCTAATATGGCGTTGGACTTTCTTACTACGTAAGACCTTCTAACTAAATCTTACGTTGCCACTAGGCCTTTGAACCGCGTTGGACCTGGTAATTGCGCTGGGCTTTATAACGGCATTGCGTCGGACTTTATACTACGTCAAATATTAAATCCTTATCTTAAACTGCGCGAGGATTAACTCTAAAGCTATGGACACAACCCGCCGTACGTGCAAATACGTGCTGTCTACATGCAAAGCGTGGGTAATCTTTTTGGATCCGTAAGTTCTGCCTCCGACGGATTTTGGAGCAAGCAGACACGCCGCAGAACTTCATGTGAATGCAAAACTTTGTGTGCCACCGGGCTGCGGATTCGCCCCCCGTACGTGCCAGTACGGGCGACGCGCCTGCCCCGTACAGCCTGAACGTTTCCAGAAATAAAGTTTTGAACGGTGAGGAATTCCCGGCGTATACGTGAAAAATGTGAAAAATGACCAGAAATTTGCAAATTTACAGCACGATATCGAGTCCATAGGTTCACAACAATATTATCTGCTCATGGCATGCCGATTTACCGGCGGATGTTGCCAAATAAAAGCACAACGAATCTCTGAAGTTGACTCGATCGAGTCGATGCTGGGAGAAGCCATTGTTAGCCGCTGGGCTGCTGAAGGCTGTTACCGTCCGACTGTCAAATCACGCGCGCGCGCGGCCAGATTACAGTCTCGCGAGACCTCCCAACGAGATTGGATTGTCGCGTATTGTAAACAAGAGCAGATTTCCCGCCACGCGGTAAACACGTGACGCAATCTGATTCGTCCAAACATTATGACGCCACAGACAAAGGAAAACAAGAAACAGGCTTGTCACTCTCAAGGGGTCACTCTCCTAAGCACGGGCGGACCATGCGGTGATATTGTTTTGGCCTCCGTGACCAATTTTAGTCCATCACGTTCATGTTCCCACCT
>NC_049994.1:17023952-17028421 GCF_000003815.2 Branchiostoma floridae | reverse complement strand
CCAGCTGGTACCAGGCGAGATACCCCGTGCTGTTCGAACCCAAGTGTCATTATTCTTGAGTTGAGTCCTATTTTCTTAATTTGATTCTTTACCTTATTCAGACCTGCGTTATTATATGGACCACTTTGTGTTCCTTTGCATCTCCTTTTGCGCTGTATACTTTTCTAGCTTTAACACTCTTCTAGCGCACAATTGTTTGTTATTCCACAAATTCTTCCGCCGTGGAAACCCGCTAGCGCTCGGGTTCAGCTCCTTTGTAAACAAGCGGTCCGGGTAATTTACATGCCATGATCCATGTAAATGTGTGCCAGTGACACTTCTTTGTGACACCGACTTCCCTGTATCCCAAACATCTGCAAAGTCTCAGGGGACAGCTACATAGGTCCAACAGTGCCCCCTATACTAATCTCCAAGCAGATTCCTCTGTGGCATAAGAAAGTAACATAAGCTGGGGAAGGAGTAAGCCGGCAGAGGAGGATTATTTGCCACGGCTTATGTTACTTTCTTATGCCACAGAGGAATCTGCTTGGAGATTACCCCTATACCACTGAGTCTTAAAGAACATTATTATTGACTAAGCCGTGTGTATTATCGACAATAATGGGCTTTTTGAAATAGGTTATTCGAGGAACAGATGAATCAAGTAGAATATTGTGCCGCGAGCCGGTTACCCCAACCCTAACTTCCTAACTCCTCACAGGCGGAATGTGAGAAGGGGGAGGGGGGAGGTAAGATTTGCCCAATGCTGCAAACGGCGGGATGGGTGTTTACTCACCATAATTTGGATTTGACAGGAAGGTAATTGACAGATCCGGTTTGTTTCTGAGTGTGTGCGAGGCGCGAAATATGAACATCAAGTATGGCATAGAATTAAAAGAAGTGGGCTTGGGAAATGACAGGACTTTGATACGTGGAGTTGAATGTCCTATATAGTGTATAGCAATAACCAGCTCTGTGAGTAATACAACTAAAGGAGGAAGCGGCAACCTGCGCACTTCTCCTACAGCTTCATCGTGTGACATAAGTCACTTATTGTGTATGGTTGTACATGTGGATCGACAGAAGCTACTAAATGGGAACATAGTGCATGGAGGAGTGGGACGGTTTTTACATGGTGCCTACTGAAGCGGTGGGGTGCATGGTTCATAAATCAGTTCTACATGTACCCGTCGCAGCAGAAATGAAATGTCTATATGTGAGCAAAAGGGTCCAAGTTCTGGGTGAGTTGGACTGTGCCGACAGAGGATAATGTAGAATCGTTGTCAGGATGACTGTGGCGGAGGTGTTGACTGGGAACAGGTTGGTGTCCAGGTCTGTACACACTGGGGGAGCCGCGGCATAGGTTCGGTGGGCTGTCAGTCGGGGCACCAGCTGTCCTCCGGTGAGAGGTGTTCTGAAAGGTCTGTCCAAGGAGGTTTCAACCTCCTTGGTCTGTCCAACGGGCCAAGGGCTCGCAATATATAGAAATGAAAAAAGAAAGAAAAAAGCAGTAAATGGTATGAAAATACCAATAGTGTGTTCCAATCCAAACATGATATACAAGCCTTCAGAATTCGACGCGGTGCATTTGGGGTCCTGACTAAAAGGGGTATCATGAGTTGTGTCTAAACATATATCGCGCGCATAGTGTACCGAACATAGCCGGTTCATCTGGGGAAAACTCGACCTATCAAAGAATTTCTCGTCTTTAAAATATGGTCTGATTTGGCGTTGTAAGCTCTTAGTAGAATGTATCTTACAAGTAGAGTCTAAATACCCCGGTTAATGATTAAACTATGCGTCTTAACATGGGTTAACTATAGGTTTTAACATTGTTCGCACCTTGCTGTATTCTCTGGCTGTAACCGTAGCAAGACAAGGTTTCGGTTGTCACAATCCTGACGGGTCATGACAGACACCAGGACCACTGTCAATGGAATCGTTTATCACAATACACTTCTGGCAGTCTGAACAGGTTGCAATAGCTGGATTACAGTAACACAGCGGGATGAGCAAAGAGCAATTTGTATATGAATAGGTGATAGTACAAATACATTGGACTAAGGTGGGGAGAAGAGGCAGCCTACACACTTCTCCCCGTGACATTGACAGAGTTAGAGATAGTGCAGTCCGAATAGTCATATATGTATCACACAGAGGTGGACAATGCAAACAGAACAATTCACGGCAGTGAATAAAGAAGACCTCAGTGCTCTAAATTTTACGGGTCCTGGCATGCGAAATATAACAATTGTCAGCAAGGCCGTTTAACACTATTGTACCGAGCTTTTGGCTCTAGTCAATTTATCAATTGGCAACCGCTGATTGCAAGGAGACGTCAGCACCACGAAAGGTGTGAATTTGGTACAGTCTGGTTATAAGAGCGGTTATAAGAGATCGAAGAGAAATATCTGCCGAACAAAGGAATGTCATTTTAATGCCTTGCGATTTAAAACATAACAGTTATATGTCTAAATGCAATTATATATGCGGCTCTCAGATAGCACTGGAATTGCAGGATAATACGAAACGCAATTAGATATGAATGGCATAGATTCACAATGTAAATTATAGAGGAACAATGACAGCGATGATTTACCGGGATTAGTCAGAGAAACATGGGAGGGACGGGAGGGTAAAATTGGTCACGGAGGCCAAAACAATATCACCGCTTGGTCCGCCCGTGCTTAGGAGAGTGACCCCTGGAGAGTGACAAGCCTCCGGGCAAAAAGCGTTTTACAGCTGAATCGTTTTAAACAGTGTAAAAAAATAACAATATAAAACGTGTCTACTCTAGTCTAAAAGCTAACAATAACTTTGTGAAAACTTTGTTGAAAAACGTACTTTTGGAGCTGGAAACAAAAAGTTGAAAAACACCATTTCATGTAGAAGGTACGCCGGTCACATGTGCACAGCACACACGCACGACCTAGTTTGTTGGACTCACCTGACGTCATGACACACATAGCCCTCTCCATGACATGCAACCAGTTGGAGATATCAGGTTGGGTATTGTTTCACCATAAATTAATGCCTACGTATGTCTAGGACATCCATGAAGACCATGGCTGTGAGATCACGCACGCACCCGGGCCCTGTGGAGCCGCCTGACGGTGGGTGGGGGTGGGCGGTGGTGCTGGCGGGCTTCGTCGTCTTCGCCTGTACCTGGGGCATCCTCAGGTCTCTCGGCGTGTTCTTCATACCGTGGAAGGAACAGTTCCCCGACGCCACGGCCTGGGAAATCGCCTTGGTGCAGTCCATACTGTCAGGAATGACCAGCTTGGCAGGTAAGAAGAACATGTTAGAGTTTAGATGAATCTCTTAATGCTATAGCACTAGCCGTGAATATATCATATTGTCACATATTTATGTTGTAAATTTTCTGTTTACAAATTGTATAGGCTTTGTTTCTTACGTGTCATTTTATTGTACATGTGTTGTTACGGACTCCAGGAAGAATAGTGAAACGATATGTAACACTAATAGAGATCTGAATAAAACAAACAAACAAACATTTGCCATAACGAGCCCGGGTGGGCGGGTTGCTCTAAAATAATTGTTGGTACATTTTGTGTGTTTTATTGCCCTTTGTATCATACTCCATGGACTGGAAACGTGACCTTAGCATAGATATCATGACACCTGATACTCAGCATGCCCCAATGACCCCGGGTGGCCCAAATAGAGGGCGTTGGCACGACCTTGGCATGGATACAATGCACACCTGATAGT
Organism: Branchiostoma floridae; assembly: GCF_000003815.2. Classification (NCBI taxonomy): domain Eukaryota; kingdom Metazoa; phylum Chordata; class Leptocardii; order Amphioxiformes; family Branchiostomatidae; genus Branchiostoma; species Branchiostoma floridae. The sequence goes on along the minus strand of NC_049994.1, from coordinate 17,024,710 downwards.
CAGCAAGTCCCAAGACTTAGAGTGACCCAATTTGAGGGCATTGACCTTTGTTATCCTTCGTATCATACATTCGAATCATTTCGCTCCCCAAAATGGGCCCCGGATTGGAAGTGTGGCCTAGCATAATCATGGTGTGCTATTGATTAACTCATGCCCAGTAAGTTGCAAGGTCTATGGATGACCCAAATTCAAGTCATTGATTTTTCGTCGGGTAGTCTGGACACATAACGTTACATACATACATACATACATACATACGTACGTACATACATACATACATACATACATACATAAACCATTAATTTGACTGGATGACCCTCGCAAAAGGATGTCGGTCTGAAATGATATAGTACCTAAAAATACAGCTAGGGAGCCCCGACTTGTCATGTTTCTTATGGACCTCAACAATTTAATTAATAAATATCCACATACCAAAATTCTTGCATCAAAATGACCTTGAATCATAGTTGCGGACGCACAAACATGTAACGTTACAATTAAAAGCAATGCCCCTGTCGGAGGTAAACATATTTCGCGGAGGTAATGATGCGGACGTGATTTGTATTAATGGATGTATCGTGTAAGAATGAAAGCTCATCTGTGTTGATAGAATACATATTGAAGTTATTCAACTGTCATACAACACAAATTATTCTCACCTCGAATTTTCAGTCGCACTTCCGTCGACCTTCTTCAGGAGTGACGATTCAGTTACTCTGATCACGTGACTTAGAGACACGTGATTCGAGTAACGAATC
>NC_049994.1:17022788-17023852 GCF_000003815.2 Branchiostoma floridae | reverse complement strand
CGTCATTCCATGTTTTTAAACGACTGTCGGACGAGTATAGGAATGTACGATTTACTTTCTCATGAAGTTTCATTTTTACAGATTTCTTTATCATTTCTCATCCACTAATATTCCATTCCGTTTCCATTTCTCAACGTCTGTCATAACAGGAACGCATTACTGCAGAGACGACGACTTTCGAAACCTTAAGATGAAACGAAAGAGAAGAAAACTCACAAGCATGTTTCATGTTGGTACTTACGACATGTTTATTACAGGAAAGTCTCATCATCATTTGTGAATAACCCTGAACACCTACAATATCGCCATATATTAGTTACGTACTCACGCAACTGGATGAACAACACTACCTTTGGCAGGTGCTACCAAAACTGTCTGACCGTCTCCAAAAATAATCTCCAGTTGCTTGAGTAACTGCTATTTGACGATACTTGTTCTAACCTTCATCGACGTTCATCGACATACCTAGAAAGTCATCTTGTTCAGATCACCACCTAACTTTCTTTTCTTCCTAACCGCATTCTTACTGTAGCGACGGATCATCACCATTTGTGTGTGTTGATGGACGAAAAAGAAGGACGAAAAAGACACACTCGGTTCCGTTAAGGGTCTGGTCACAGTTGTTCGTACGGCCGTCGTACGAGCGCAAATTGAAGGCATTCTTGAAAGAGTCTAGAACATTTCGTACAAAATTCAGCTCTCTTGATACTGAATCCCCTTACTTACAATATATCTTTGAAGCGATTTTTTCGGTCAAAATCGTTCGACAGAAACATCGTACGACAGAACAGGCGTACGACATCGTACAACGTTCTACGACGACTGTGACTACGCCCCGACCTTTTCAGTTAACTACGCCTCAAGTCGGCACCTCTGTATCTTACAGGCAAACGCCCTGGCTGCCATGCAAGGCGCTGACCAGAAGGCTGGCGGAGCTGCTCTCGGAATGCAGGGACCCATGGTTAGTAAATGTCGCATTGTAATTTGCAGCCCTTATGTTACAGGTTAACGCTTTAAGCGCCTATGACTGCAAGTGACATGAAGGCTGGCGGTGCCCGCACTTG
>NC_049994.1:16997051-17006701 GCF_000003815.2 Branchiostoma floridae | reverse complement strand
CGAAGGGTTGCTAGGGACTTGATTTAGTCAGCCTATCTTGGGGATGACTCTATGCCTTCTTGTTCAAAGACGCTAAGGATTGGTCTTTATCCAGTGAGAAGAAGCCCTTCCCAGTTAAGTCAGTCGCCGTAGAACACTCCAGGATCGCAGAGTTGGGAAGCTGCAAGACAAAAGCAGAAGTTGGTATAAGCCCGTGCACGGATTCAACTGCGAATGCGCAGGTCAAAGATGAACGCCCCCTAGCTGTAAACAGTTCTTGTCTCGACCATGCTTTTTGCATGTCTGGATGTGTATGGCCCCGTCTGTCGGTTTTCAGAACAATGACAAGGCCCAGGCGTGTTTTGTTTATGTCTTTGGGGCCTTCACCTCTAGCCTGCACATGCGCAATTGGATAATTGAACCAGCTTATTGCTTACTCAGTATCTAATCATTCCTAGGCTTTGTAGAGCTTTCTGGAAGCAATCTGATGTACGTTGTGACTGGTGAAAATCTGGACAAATACTGTTTGGACAGTCCTGTGCTTACAGTAAAGTTTAAGTGATATGATGTGCGGCGTCGTGTGTGGCGTAACCGGTAGAGAGTGAGGCTCGGAATCTAGAGGTCCCGAGTTCGTTACTCGCGGTGCTGCCCCCGACGTTGTGCTTTCGAAGAAAAAAAAACATGCCACACGACCGTCCTCACTTCACCGAGGTGTCAAACTTGAGTGCAGTGCCACGCTCTCCTCGTCTGTCATGAAGCAAATAAAAAGGAATGACATGAATCCCTCACCTTGCTGAGAAGCGTGTACTGCGAATGGTGGTGTTTGTAAATAGGGTTGTACACGTCGGCACGGTTGTACGCAACGAAGAAGGACCATCTGCAACAAGCCAGAGATAGCTCATGGATAACAAGATATTCATATGGACAACAAGTACTCAGTGTCATCACACAGCCTTGTAGTTGGCTATTTGGTCGATGTCTCTGATGTTTGAAAGGAATACACGTAGCTCCGTTTCTGCCCAAGGTTGCCCTGTCGTTTCTCTTCACCCCCGTAGCAAGTTTGCTCCGTGTACACTAACGTTATATGACATCCAGTAGTTTTCTAGGGAGGACCAATAAAAAAATGTTGGCATGACACCGACACCGACATCTATCTTCTTTACTTCAATGTTAACCGGCACTGTGCATGGTCGACATGGAAATCGTGACGGTGTTGAAATGAACAGTAACAGTTGTGCCACGAAATCTCCATTGGCTAATTCTCTGTTACATATCTGGACCACATTTCTGGCAAACTTGGCACTGTACAAATCTTTGTATCCCAAAATACGCAGTATCGGGTCAAATATGGCGGTGGCCATTCATTCATGTAAACGCTAAGAACAGACGTTTACCATACAGCTAGCCGTGACGTCACGAGCAAACAGCCAATAGGAGAGAGCTTACCTGCGCCTGTCGCTGCTGTTCTGGTCACTGCGGTGCAGGATGTTACAGTGGAAGAACAGCGCGTCCCCCGGATTTATCTCCACATGGAACAGTCCAAGTGCCTTCTCCAACTGAGAAAACAACAAAATAGTAAACTTCAACAGATTCGCAAGTTGAATAAGGAGACTCTTTTTACAACCATTGCTTTATTCTCTCCGACGTTTCGTTTGTCACCTACTTCAGGGCAATTCTGACTGGTTCACATTGTACTGCAGGACAGGGGTCGCAGGTCACAGTACAGATGCAGACACAAAACGTTAAGTATTTACATATATGTACAGACATCTTTCTGCAAATCATGGATGTTTTACACTGCTTTGCGTTCAAGACCAGATTGTAATTAATTTGCATAAAGCCTCGTTGCATCAATCGCCTTCTTATCGCAAGGAGGAGCAGCGCTTATCATAATATACCCGAAGAAAATAACGTAGATATGAAAGAAATATCATTCACATATTAGATAAACATTGCAGCATGTTTTTGACATACGGTGTTGAGCTTTGTCCTTGGACATAATCCTCTGAAGATAATGTTTGTATAGATGTTTATTTGCAAAACCATGCTCGAAGGCTAATTGCATGTACAGCTTCAAGGACTAAGAGATGTAGATAGTGTGATACATAACACTAGGGTCTAATCAACTACATGATACATATTTGCATACTATTGTCCAAACTCGATTGGAATCCACCACTGGCATTTGGAAATGTTGTTTTCAATTCTTTGTTTGTACTTTTGTCCAACGAGACTCCTTACCTGCGACACTCTTTCTAGATCCGCCCCAGCCTGGTTACCCGTAAGGCCGTGGTCCACTCTGCCAGCCTTGTGAGACCCAGGGATGATCTAAAACAAACAAACAAACAAACAACCAAACAAACAAGTGGGTAGTTGATAAGAAAAGCGATGACTTCGTTTGAAACACTTTTGATAGCTAAACTACCTTTGGCATGTTCAGGCCACAATCGTATGTGACAGGGGTTGTCTAGAAATTAGTTTGTCATCTCATTCAACCATTGTCTAATTAACTCAATGAAATGTCATGTAGGTTATATTTTACCCTGCGTTTGTCTGTGTGTCTGTGTGTAAACAAGATAACTAAAAAACGGCTGTGTGAATTGGTTTCATACTTGGTGTGTTGGTAGTCTGTGATGAAAGCTGGAAATGATTAGATATTGGGCCCCCAAGCGGCTTCCCTTGGTACAGCAGCGCAACTTCCGGGTTTGCTATCTCGTGTTCTGAACAAGCTATGGCCACGACTTTGGGGTGTTAGATAGCTCTCCTGTTTAGGAATAAGCGACATAAGTTAAGGTCCCCTAGCGTCTAGTTTTGGGATAGCAGGGCTATTTTTGTCAAAAACTTCTGAAGACGATAACTCAAGAACGGAACAACAGATTTTCATGACTTTTGGTATTTAGATACCTTAGACAATGTTATACAAAATGACGTACTAATTATGCAAAAGATAATTACATTTGCATAATTAATGAGAATAGAATATGTCCTAGACGTGATATGGTCTTGACATTTGGATTGTAGATAGCTTTACAGTGTCATGACAAAGTGGGGCAGGTTTCAGCTCCCTAGCATAATTTTGGAACTGCAGGGGCGTTTTTGTCAAGACATTCCAAAGAGAATAACTGCAGAAAGGAGTGACGGATTAGCATAATTTTAAGCATGCAGGTAGCTTGGGCAAAGATTTCATAATAATATGCATGTTATGCAAATGAGGACTTAATTTGCATAATTAATGAGGAAATTGTATTATTCAATTGTTTGCAATAACTGGACTTCAACAAATATCACACTTGTAAATCATGATAGGCGGAATATAAACAGAAACCAAATATGGTAATGAGGACCTTGTTTGCATAATTTTTGTAAAATTTGCAAACCCACTTTATGATTAATGATGGGAATTTTATAATTGTGACATATGTCAATGATGATGAACACCATACATAGATTAAGTTAATGTTTTAGTCAATTGCATGAAATTTACAAAAGCTCTAAATATTTCATGGAGGTATGAGGTCGCTGAACTCTAGTTTTCCTGTAAAACTAGAGGTTTATAAATTCGTATAGTTCTCCCCACCTTAAGGCACCCATTGTCCCTATCGGCCTTGTCGACAGCGATCCAGACCGTACCCATGGTAGGATACAAACAGCCGTTCCCGTACCAGTAGCTGGAAATACAAATCTCTCATTCGTTTTCACACCTCTGAAGCGTTGTGTTTGGCCAGATACAGCAAAAATAGTGGTATTATGTGTGGCTAAAAGTGTTAGTAAGATATCCATGAGAACAGGTAGTGGTACAAATGGGCATTGTATGATTTATGGCGAAGAACTATATCGATCCCCAATTCATCATAATTTGATCAAATGTGATTTTACATACATGGTGACTGTAAGCTGTGTATAAAACAGTAAATAATGCTCAATGCTCTATGACGTTATCATCTACACATTATCCAACTGTCACAGTCACAGAGGGCACAATTGAAACCACACAGGCACTGACCAACACTAAAATTGATTGGGACTTACCCCAAATTTTCGGTCGATGACATAAGGGATAAACTAGACTTTAACTAACCAACACTAAAATCGATTGAGTCACCCGTCTACTGTGGCTTCCGGAACGTGACGTCGGAGACACGTGACTACAGCAGAGGGTCGTAAATGCCAGATAACCTGTGTCGGCACCCGTATTTGTAGACATGTCTATTCTGTGAACAAAGGTGACCCGATCAATTTTAGTGTTGGTTACTTAAAGTTTAGTTTGTCCATAATGTCATTTACCAACAGATATAACTGTCATGCTAACATACAGACACTCGTTGTTGTAGGTGGGAGTAGCCTACCCGTAGTCCTGGTGCCAGAGATGAGCGCCTCCAGTCCGTGCCTCATCATCACCTTAGAATGGTAATGATATACCTCACCTCCAAGAAGCTTTGTGAACAACAACAACAAGGTGTCAACAACTAAGATAACATCAGCTTTCCCATGACTTCCGTTGACAAGGCAAAAATTCTTTGACAGTCTCATTTTAAGCCATTATTCCCTTCTTCATGCATACACACGCCTTTATAAAACGGACAAAGGTCACCCCGCGGATAAAGGTAAACTAACATAATAGCAAATGAGTCAAAAATAATAACCTGTTCAAAAGTTTCCACCACCTTCTCTGTCCTAGCCACAGCCCCGGTGATGCAAAAAACAGACATAAGTCACCTCTCGGATAAAGGCGAACTAACATCATGCATAGTAAATGATTTAAAAGTAGCAAACCTGTTCAAAGGTTCCGGCCACCTTCTCTGTCCTAGCCACAGCCCCGGTGATGTAAAAAACAGACATAGGTCACCTCTCGGATAAAGGCGAACTAACATCATGCATAGTAAATGATTTAAAAGTAGCAAACCTGTTCAAAAGTTCCCGCCACCTTCTCGGTCCTGGCCACAGCCCCGGTGATGCAAAAAATAGACATAGGTCACCTCTCGGATAAAGGCGAACTAACATCATGCATAGTAAATGATTTAAAAGTAGCAAACCTGTTCAAAAGTTCCGGCCACCTTCTCGGTCCTGGCCACAGCCCCGGTAATGCAAAAAACAGACATAGGTCACCTCTCGGATAAAGGCGAACTAACATCATGCATAGTAAATGATTTAAAAGTAGCAAACCTGTTCAAAAGTTCCCGCCACCTTCTCGGTCCTGGCCACAGCCCCGGTGATGTCGTTCCCCACATTGCTCCACATGACCGTCTTGGTCTTCCTGCCCTGGGTGTCGTCTCGCCCGTAAGACTTGGTCTTCAGTCCTTCATCCGACTCCAGAGCCGCAGTCAGTTTCTTTATTTCTTCGCTACTCAAGAGAGACCTGTGGATAGAAAAAAAATTTTGTAGATGTGTCACGGAACCTCATGGAATAGCTTTTTACTTGCATGAATATGAAAGTACTGTCTTAGGTCCGAATGACGTATGGGCGTATATCTCAAGAGTCGTTGGATGGATTGCAATGGATTTGGTACGAGTCTGATTACGTGGGTGGCTGCCTTCGGAAAGGTGTACTGAGTAAGCCGGTGCCATGGCCTAGTCATCATCATCATCGGTCGACGTGATCAAATGTAGACATGTTCGCACATGTCTACACACGACGGGGTTATACCGCCCCTTACGGGGTGACATACCCTTTCGTAGGGTATGTTCAAGACGGGGATGCGCCAGGTCTCCCGTCCGGGTGAATGATGTAATTCACCATGTGGCTGATACGAGACAGAGGTTCGCCAGGCCTCCATCCGGGTGATTTGAAGTGAATCACCAACTCCCGACATAAGGGTTTGCACCAACGCACACCGCACCATCGCACGTGTTCTTTAACGTGCATGGGGTAAGGCTCTCCCCATACACGGGACCTCCATTTAACGTCCTATCCGAGGGACGACTCATTTTTCACTTGAGTAAAGTGAGGAAAGTCGTGTAAAGTGCCTTTCCCAAGGGCACAAGACCGGCAACACGGTAGGCGGATTCGAACCGGCGACCTCTCGATCACGGGCCGAATACAATACCACTGTGCTACGCGGCCCCACAATGGCCTAGTGGGTAGAGTGTTCGCCTTACATTCGGTAGGTCGTGAGTTCGATCCCGGCCGAGTCATACCAAAGACTTTAAAAACGGTACTATCCCCTGCTGTAGTGATTGCGTTGTGTGGCCCAGGGCTCAGGAAATAGAGATGGTCACCGCTCTATACGCCACCAGGCACGGGAAGGGTTTAACTGATTACGTGGGGTTATCGCGTCAATGTAGATCGATTATGGGTCTTCTTTTGAATATCTTTGGCACAGAACCTGCAGTGTTTTTGTCTTTTTTAGTTATTTTAGTGGCTTAATGAGCCTTGTTTTGCGGTGAACCTTAAATAAATAAAAAAAGTCTATGCCCATGGACTTGGTCACAGACCGAATTTTTTTACACCGATTACTCATTACACACACTTTGTCTGAATTAAGACTTAGTTCAAATGACCTCTGACCTGATGATGACGTAGCCATTCTTCTCGAAGTCAGCTTTGACGTCATCCGTCACCTTGAAGTCCTCCATGAAACGGTACTCAGATTCTACAGTTGAGAAAGAAACGTTTCAAATCACATCGAAATCAACGTTTTAATGACACGTGTATATTTCATTGGCTTGCCGAGTTTTGATTTCTTTCGGTTCAGAAAGATTAAAACAAAACAGAAGTTATGTTTCATGAATCCAATGTCACAGATTACAAAGTCGTTGAATCCAGAAAACGGGGTTGCAGGGTTAGGTCTCATACCATAAATCTTTTAATCCCCAAAGAAAGTCGGTGAAGGTTAGACATTCAGATAATAAGACACCCCAAAAAGTAGTTTCTCAACCAACTGGATATGATTTTGGAAATGGTCAGACGTTTCAGATATCTATTAATCTATTTATTTGGGAATGTGGCAAACACATACATGGACGCACAGGCAACTTTGCTGATAATGGAGTCTCGTACAAGCAGGGACAATTACACAATAACATCCATTACTATTGTTATTCAGTGACTTACAATATACGATATTTTTACATCATGTAGACATTTTCATCGAATTTTTTTTGTTTCAGACGCAAAATATATCAATTTTCTTTATGACTTGCTTAAAGCTAATGGTATAATACAGCTTCCGGGTGTTCTATGACGACTTCCGGCGTCCGTGGCCCAGCTGACACGTAACCCCGTCTCTCCTGGGTGAAGACGTGGCGCTCCAGAAGGCCCTTCTTCTTTTGCTGGAGTTCAGTTTAGTATCAGGATACGGCATATAACGCTAGGTAACCTTTATCCGCGGAGTGACCAATATTTGTCGTTTTTGAAAACGTGGTATTTAAGCATATCAAGTCGACGGACTGTGGTTTCAAACTGCAATATTTTGAAAATATTATAAACCAACTAAAATTACAGCGTCCTTCAATTTCATGAATATCCTTAAAGTACTAGGGGTTGGTACCGGTACAGAAAATTCAGGTCCGGTTCAGGTCCAGAGGATCAGGTCCAGGTCCGGACCTGAACCTGGACCTGATTCAGTATGACTCATATCAATGATCCATTTCACTACAAAGAAATCCGTTTGGGAGTATTAGACTTACACTGGCGTCTTAAAATCCTACAACGCTAACTGCACCTGTGCGATTGGCTGTAAAACGTGGTAGAAATGACTATAAATTCTACTCTACTTCACTCTTGTTATTTTATCCCACCTGCAAGCGCCAACACGTGTGAATGCCTGATAAAATAATCTGTAATTTTCTAATCGGTCCAACATCCGGTCCACCTAACTTTTTCAGGTCCGGTTTTTCTGGACCGGTCCAATAAGAAAAACCGGTTTTGTACCGGTACGCTGTACCGATACCCAGCCCTACTAAGTTCCATGTTCCTAAAAAGAACGGATATAGGTAACTCGCGGATAAAGGCAAACTAGCGTTATGTTTCTTACAACACAACTTTCAGTCTGTGTACATGGCTGACGTTTGGTGATTACTCAGCTACGTTTAGGAGAGCATCCTTATTGTGGTAACCTGGTTGACTATTGAGGACACAGTACCCTTTTCAGCTTTTTCTAATTTTCTGACAGATTCTTTAAAGGCAACCTAAGCAATTTTACAGCGTCGAAGTGGAAATATTCTGAATAAGGTAATCTGCATGATATTGACATCTACTCCACTGTATTCTCACATTTACATCATAATTTGATACTTTCAGCGGGTAGAAACAGCCCAGAGACTAGTTGCACGAGGATATTCCTTATTATTGTAACCCCCCCCCCCCCTCCCCCTGCCCCCCAAAAAAGAATAAGGACTTGATCTGGAATCCTTGTGCAACTAATTTCCGCGCTGTTTTTAACGGCTCAATTGATGAAATAATGATGTAAATGTGCTAAATTAGTGCATTAGATGTCAATATTACACAGACTGCCTTATTCAGAATATTTCCACTCATAACAATGTGATATTGCTTAGGTTGCCTTTAAAATTTCATGTGCACAAATTCAACTCAAGAAAATATTCAGGAAAGAACACTATGAATGAACACAGTGCTACAGACAGTTGCAAAATTCAAGCATGGACACGTACCGGAAAAGGGCCGCCATCTTTGTTTCTTGTCACTGACCTGGAGAATTTCCGAACACCATGACTGGCAGTCAGCACAGGTGTGTTCTGAAGTAAACACGGGGATCGTGCAACCATCGACACACGTGAGAGGAAGGACATGATGACCTTTGGCACCTGGGAAAACGAGATAAACAAACCTGTTATCTTTCGTAAAACACAGATATTCCAAGTGGTAGAAAAGGTAATATACAAACATAGTCTGTGACGTAGGTCTGGTATTTGTTGGTTGTTTTGTCTGTCTAGACCCATGTGGTCGGTCTGGTATATAAACTTTTCTATCTAAACAAGCAAACAAACAAGCAGACAAATAAACAAACGAAAAAAATTCCACCGTCAAACATGACACAGCCTGCCGTTGTGCTGCTACGATGATGCTACTTACCGAGTATCTTGTAAGGACGTTCTCGGTAAGACTGCAGTCTTCTGGAGATCTTCTTTTCTCGCTCTTCTTCTCGGGTCTGGAAGCAGAAGTGAGAAAATGCGGTGGATCGGGTCTATTTGTATTATGCACAGCAATTACGCTGGCCAAAGCAGTAGTCTGCTCATGTTATGCAAGCTCTCTGTTGCCTGGCTGATCCCAGGAGGTTGTGGTGGCGGCATAAATAATTTCAATCAGTAATTACAGGTGCTGATAATAAGTCAGACACCTTTGTTCCAATGGCAGAGAAAGAGGCCACTAAATTCCACCAACATTTCTACTATCGTCACAAAACCCACACATTATAGAAAGAGGTGGAATAAATACATCAGAACCCAATACATCAGCATTTAGAGTTAACTTCTAGACTAAAGAAGACACAATGCTAAACTGTGCCCTTTCATGTAACCTGCAATTAGCAAGAATTTTCCAAAGAGCCTGGGCGTTTCCACGCGGCAACTATTGTGAGCATTCGAGAACTTTTCACCTTAATTAGCCCTCGGGCAATAATTTGTCAAAGGGCCTGGGCGTTTCCGTCCGACAACTGTTGTGAACTCTCTTGATAACCCAGTTGATTGACAGCAGCAGTATCATCAGGATTTCT
>NC_049994.1:16987051-16994551 GCF_000003815.2 Branchiostoma floridae | reverse complement strand
TTTTGGAGAAAAAACAAGAAAATTTAACTACATGTGACAGTTGTGCACGACTACCTGTTCCTGGAATAGACGAGTTCCCGGACAAACCTCTCTGGTAACACAAGAAAGATTAACTACATGTGACGGTTGTGCAGGACTACCTTATTAAGCTTATTAAGTTGTTATATTAAGCGCTGTTCACTGTTCGAGCGAACTGCTCACACTGTCTAGCCTAGTATTCAAACCTATTATATAGATAGCTGCCGAGTCACTTCGCCTTCTTACGCAATTTGCTTTTTGAGTGAGAGGACGCTGAGAATTGTTAACTATTGTAGGTTTGGATACCAGGATACATCATTTCTGCACAAGCTGTTACAAGTACTTTCAGTAGCACTCGACTTACATTTTCGGTTCAATGTTATCATAGGTTCATACGTTGCATAAAACCAAATCATCGTACACAGAACCAATGCAGGTTATTTTTGTGGAGGGGTGGGGGGGGGGCAGGTATCGACCTCCGACGACCGTTGGCGATACACGTGCGAATACATCACGTGTCCTCAGCACTCAGGTTAGATCGCCGAAGAAGAACGTCCGCTGAGTGAAACCTCTTGAGTTGAAGAAAAGTCTTTTTTTTTATTTCACCAACTTAGATGAACTTCTGTGTTAAGGAAACTTGTTTCTCTCATTTTACCAACTTAGATGAACTTACATGTTAAGGTTAAGGATAATTCTCGTACTTTCTAGACGGGATCTGGCGAAGAATGCCTGATGAGATTTAGACTTTATCGTGATAGATTTCTTGACATTCCTCATAAAGATGGTAAATCTGCTCAAGGCAAATCATGAGAACCAATTTCCCGTGATACGATCGTCCGTTCGGATTGATTTTCACACAATAACGTTAAGACCCGAAACTGGCAAACGTAGACGTCAGAGTAGGATGTGAAATTTATTGCTTTAACAGCTGAGATTACCATGGTAACCCAGTTAACGTCTGGAAGAGACCATTTCACATGATTTACACCATTTTGAATATACAATATTTTACAGTTAGTCCTACATACTGCATTCAAAGTGAATTTTCAGGAGATTACACTATGGTCCCTTGGAATGCATTGTTTTAAATGAATATCATACCATTCTAGTTTGATTATCTTTAAAAATTGTGGAAAGTATCAAATACGAATTACTTTACAACGAAATTGTAGGAGAAGCAGGTTTATGGCAGTAGAAAAGGGCAGCTTTAAGTCTCAATACAGCCAAGCTTACATGGTGTTTCCGGTGCTCTTTTCACGTTGACGTTGTACATCATTCGTCCTGAACGCAGTTTTTCGCATATTTGCGTCATAAGAAAGACTGGGTTACATCGATTACACATCATGACAGGCTAATTTTTTGGTCGATGTGAGCTCAGCATCCTCCTACGCAGGGTCATCCAACGGGGAAACCGTCTGTTTGGGTGTACCCTGCTTTTTCAACCGTCACTCATAGCTCCTGTGGATGCCCCCCCCCCCCCCCAAACAAGCTGTCAGCCAATCAGAGAATAGGCCTTTCAGTTTTCAAAAGGGTTCTCGCATGTATAAGGGCAAGCTCATTAAAGTCTATTAAACCTTTCAAGCGAAATTAGAGTTTCAATCTATCTGCGCTTTCACAGACATATTTCGGTGCAAGTTAGACAACCAGTAAGAGAAGTCAGTCGGCACATATCAAAGAGGAATATGATCTCAAGAAGCGACTTTTACTAGTAGGGCAGAAATGAATAACCCAAGCAAGTTAATTCTTATTCACACTTGTAGCTATAGGTTTTACAAATTGTTAAAGATAATTAAGGTTTGTCACCAGTGTTGAGAATGCAAATCATTGGTGGAAACGCTGTCTTCTGCATGATCAGTCAAAACTATAGCTGTTTCCGCTTCCGGTGTTATCTTACAAGTATCGTTTTCTGTTTGGTCTTGTGCCATTTTCGCTATCTTTAACTAGACAAAATGACGACATACCGTACGGTTTCTAAATCATCCATCCATCTTTCCTTCATCTTTCTTTTATTTTGGTCACTTGGACCCCATTTCTAGGAATTCACAAACAATTTTAGACGCCAATTATGTTGTGTTAAAAATGCAGTTCTGTCAAGTTCAGTTGGAACTTTCTTATCTAACTTCATTAACTCAATTATTTTTAATTATCCCAGTTATTCTCTGTGTGAAGCGCACCAGTTCCGTCTATTTAGGTACTTGGATGTTGATGTATCCACCAACAGTGGACGACAACTTAGAAATGTGGGGGTTGACGAGCCATGTCCTTAGCTAGAACAATATTGTTATGTAGAACTCTTTAAGTGTTTGATGGGTGATTTGTGGTGTGCATGGAATCTTGCAAATTTGTACAATACGACCAGTTTACAAGAAGCTGGGGTGTCTCAGACTATCTGCCGGGCGGTCGTACGTTCCCCTTGATAATGACGACGGATTATGAAAATTGCTGTCGTCTGATTTACAACGAGAAAAAAAACGAATGATTCTGTCTTACGTCCAGAATTTTTTTCTAGTGCAAATCTGGGCAGACTTGGCGTGAATGACATTACTGCAACCTCTACGTGCCATTTTTGAACATAAATAGTAAGTTTCCCATCATCATTTAGAACTAATAACAGCACCTTATTGTTTAATGGGTGTTTTGAAGCATACACGAAATCTTGCAAATTGTTTAACTCCACGTGAAAGACATTATTTACCGCACTGATTGAATACATCAATTTGAAGCAAAAGTCAACAACATTTCTATCATCTTTTCAAATTAACAGTACCCTATTGTTTAATGGATGTTTTGCACATCGAAACTTGTAAATCTACGACAACCTTCACTCATTGAATACCTTAATTTGAAACAGAAATCAACAACATTTCTACCATTTCTTTCAACACTTAGCAACACCCTATTGTTTAACGGGTGTCTGTGACGTACTTGGAAACTTGCACACTTCACTCAGTGTGTTTACGGCAAACTGCACACTCATTGAATACCCAATCGAAAAGAAGTTCGGAAGTTTTCTAGCGTAAGTCAGAAAAACAGCACACAATAGTTTTGGTGGTATATAAGCTCCTTTGTGTGACATCCGGCTTTATTAAACTGGCGTTTTCTGAGACACCGACCCGTTCTCAGTAACATCTCAATAATATCTGTCCTCAATAATGTAGGCCCTGGAAACGGTCTAGAATACAAGCTACCTATCGCTCTGTTTATAGCGGAGTCTAAGCGTAAAAATCCCCCGAGTACGCTATTTGACGTTGTCGGTTAAGCAGCGTTCCCAGCGCCGAGGAGTTTCAGGGATGTTCACGGCAGATTGGTCCCAGGATGCTTGTTATTCTTTTTGTCCACATCCGTCATAATTCCAGTTCCAAACATTACCTTCTGCACTCATTGGCAATATTTACATAATGCTAGTAGTTTACACCATTAAAGTAATGTTTTACAACATGCTTATCTCTCAATTAAGCGGACATGTGACATGTCCAAATGCGAAACTACAGCTGCATAGTGACGATAAAAACAATAAATACGTACTCTCCCTGTGCTCTTTGAAGTGCAACTTGACAAAGATAGGAGTTGAAAAGCATAGCATGCCATGAAGAAAGCAACTAAATGCAGAGTGTTTAGATTTTATTGCCCGTCACTGTCCATATTTCAAAGGATACACGTCTTTGCTCCTATACAAGTTTTCCAAATTTCACTTGGATGTATATAAACCGGGCACACTTTCAGTCAAAACTGCAGCTTGATGCATGTACTAAATATTGACATGTTGATTTAGATGCTTCAATTAGCTTATTGGTGCAAGATTTGATACCAAAGCACAGCTGATAGTGTACGTTGTCACTGCTTTCATCGTTTCTACACAACTGCAATTGGAATTTGTTTCACACAACCAGAATTGTCCCCCAACTGCTGACGACGTTTTGATGTCTGTTAGAAATCTTCCTCAAAGCTTCTGACAGGAGTGATAACATTGAAACGTTAGCAGTTAAGAGATAGTACTGGTGGTGCAAAAAGAAAACTTCAATATACTATGTTCTACTGAAAGGTGCACTCTCATCGCACTTGCGTCAAGCTTGCGTCACTGTGGGGTTCGTTTACTGCGTCACTGTTTTGTTGTTTTCTCCAAATTTCGATAATTTGGATATTGCGTAATATGTAGAAGTATGACTTCGAATACGACAAAATACACAAAAAGTAAGAAAATTCGCTCTTTACCTCTGAGATTCGTTGAGTATCTTTTGAACCCCACAGTGACGCAAGCACGACGCAAGTGCAGTGAGAGTGCACCTTAACTGATGAAACTTCGAAAGCTGCCGTTTTGATTGACAGGCTGGCCGGTTTACATCCCAGTGAAATTTGGGCATACATTGGCATGTTTTCTTCGTGTATACTTTTCATGGCCTATCATTTTCAAAGAGTACAGGCAGAGTACGTATTCATTACATTTATAATCTCCGTACAGCTGTAGTTTCTCGTTTCGGTTTACATGCATGACGAGTTTGGAAATCAAAGTTGAATTTGTCACGTCGGGGAAGGAGGGTGACTTCCTGAGGGAGTATTGTAGTGGGTCATACGCGCACGTCTGTAGCTATATATATCAGCATCTCTTTCGTTGCATTCTTATGTAGATTGGCATGACGTCAGCTGCTAGTATGTGTGAGATGACGTACATACTAGCATAATTTCTTTTGTATTGTTATGGGTCAGTTTTGTCTCAATCATTATTGACTTAATGAATGAAGAATGGATGGAAACCTTTCTTGTATGTTTCTGCTCTCACATGCTGAGCACAGGTCAGAATAAAAACAAGTAGTTCTACATGATATAAGTACAAGTAATAGTACATTTTTACATTCGTACTGTAGTCTTCATTGCCGTTTAGTTGCTTTGCGCAGATTCATGGTCTGTATAGACTGACTGAAGGAGACTAGTACTAGTGCAGTTAGAATGTGTTATCGTACTAAATGCAACTGCAAAGTCTAATGTATGATAGTATGCACAGGTTCGATTCATCTCACTTCAGAAGCTGCAAATTTAATCGTCATCATCATTTTGCTATCGGGATTAAAGCGTCTGATAAACGACCAGGAGAAGTCTGCAAAACCAGTTGTCGGGTCTCCATCGATTTTCTACCTGTGAAGAGCCAGGCTATTTCCGGTGCAGTTCATTCTGTCTGAGATTCATTCGGGAGATTTTAGCACAAGCTATACTACAAGGATTCGTGGCAGATCAGCATTTCACAGCCGTTGTCTGATTTCTATTGTATTCTTACGGTAACTCACGATTTCTTTGCAACGTTATCCGCTTTTTCGCTTTCAAGTCTATAGCGTCTGATTGACTCTGATATGACACAAATAGGAGTTTGGCAAACTTCTTGTCGGCTTATCATTGATTTCCATTCCTATTAGTGAAGCATATGGCTATTTCCGGTGCAGTTTTTTTTTTTTGTTTGTCTGGGATTTATTCGGATGATTCCTTCCTGTCGTATATCATGGGTTCGAATTTCAGTTTCAAAACGTGCACACAACTTATTTTACCAACGTATCTCATGTTGAATGACAAACTGCACTACTAGGTCGTGGAAAATCAACGCTTCAATTTACTACCATTTTCCAATTTAGCTTGCATTGTTAAGTTATGGTTGATTTTTTTCCCAGCAAAATGATCGGCTTATGTGCTTTCGGCTCCACAGAGTCCTAAACAGATAGGATATTGCATATTAGGCTTGGTGATGCCTGTGCTTATAATTATGTCGTAGAATAACGTCGTAAAATTCTTCAGTCCCAGACTGATTTCTTTCCCGAACGTCATCTTCTTGGTAATGCACCGATCCCCAAACCCCGCCCCCTGTTCGATCATGGCTCTATTTCGAACACCTCCGTCAAAAACAGCCATTTCTGTCCCAAGGGGGCAGTTTTTGACGGACGTGGTCGAAATAGAATAGGGGGTTCTATTTGTTCGATATGGCGTTCGACAGGATCGGTCCATTTGAGTTCCAGTCGTCACGCTTTATACTTGACCCCATATTTAGAGAATATTTACGTCATTTTAGGATATTATTAATAGCCAGACAACGTTGACAAATCAAAAAAGCTCCCATTTCATCAACGCTTGATTAACATCATCACAGCGAGTACAATGCTAAACTTACTTTCAAAATAAAGGCATACACGAATCAAATTTTCAACGACTACTGTCGCCTTTCAGGGTCAATAACCAAAGCTGTATTTTTCCCAGAGTGCTTACAAGGTTTACATTTGGAAACTTTGATTTGCTGTAAACCAATACCAATATGAATGCCTTGTTGTCGGCTTCCCATCGACTTTTCTGCAGGTGAAGTATACGGCTATTTCCTCTGCAGTTCATTTTGTCTGTGATTCATTGCAGTAATACATTATCTGCAGTACATCAATATTTTCAATTCCACTTTCCGAAAGTGCAGACACAGTCTTTTGCAAATGTATGTCATCTCACATGGCAAGCTATATGTTTATTTGTCGTGATACAGATCAGCAGTATGTAATGTAAAAACGCACAAAGTGTAAAGAGATTTGTTTCTTTTCTGTACAATTCATTGAGCGATCTGTCAAATTTTAGGTCGCAGAGAGAGCGCGACGAGAGCGCCATCCTAGTGGAAAGGGGGTATTACATGCTTTTCTGATGCGTCTAATATTAGTAGGTTATTTCATATCAAGGGGCTAACCACGCAGGTTTAGAATTTCGTCGTAGTTTTTATCTCTACGCCTAGAAGAAAACAGTATCAGGAATGAAAGTTTTCATATGCTAGTGTAAGACTAGAATGTTCCGCCCTGTCCCTCACCCCAAGGTTAATACAAGGAAGGACTCACACGGACACGGACTATTCAACAGCGCAGTCTATATTCAACATGTCCAGAACTGAAGTGAACGAATCCGAATCCCGTGACCTCGGGGGTCACCGGGCTATACTACTGCCGTAGGGGGAGTGTGTGCCATTTTGGCCTCTTACATTCTTCCCCCCTACGGCAAACTAAACTTCTCCTGAAGTTTACAAACTAAATAAGTAATGGTGGTTAAACAACTTTGTAAGGTAACAAATGTGCAACTGTGTAACAAATTGTGAAACATTATAATGATTTACCTGTAACATTTTTGCAGACTAAATTCTAAGCATACAACAGTTTTAACAAGTTATATCAAACATGGGTATAATATAGTGTTTCCTCCAACCACAGGTATAATATAGTGTTTCCTCCAAACACAGGTATAATATAGTGTTTCCTCCAAACACAGGTATAATAGTGTTTCCTCCAACCACAGGTATAATATAGTGTTTCCTCCAAACACAGGTGTAATTCAGTACCACATATCAATACGATATCAAACTTACTCTAACATCACATATCAATACAATATCAATCTTACTCTATCACATATCAATACAATATCAAACTTACTCTAACATCACATATCAATACAATATCAAACTTACTCTATCACATATCA
>NC_049994.1:16985386-16986729 GCF_000003815.2 Branchiostoma floridae | reverse complement strand
GTCAGTGTTCTAGCAGTCTGACAGCAGAGTCTGACGGTCCACCTCACTTTCTGGGTGACGGGGTGTCGGGTATCATCCGACTCGGCGGTAGCAAGCCAGCGATGGCACCGCATGGGTACCGAGGAGACAAGGGGGATTCGCAGAACCTGCTCCAGTACTGATGCTGGGGACCCGTGGGCCGGGTACTACGAAATTTGCGAACAA
The DNA here is from genome assembly GCF_000003815.2 of Branchiostoma floridae. Taxonomy (NCBI): domain Eukaryota; kingdom Metazoa; phylum Chordata; class Leptocardii; order Amphioxiformes; family Branchiostomatidae; genus Branchiostoma; species Branchiostoma floridae. The sequence goes on along the minus strand of NC_049994.1, from coordinate 16,986,525 downwards.
CGCAAAAGGAGTGTCCTCCATGCTCCGGTCGTCTGCCAGTCAGGTCGGCGGCATGCGCATGCGGCAGTCCGTTAAGTCGATCTCTAGAGTGATTCTGCTGGCTGCTTCCCACTGACTGAGACTTCTGCAGAATGGCGTTGTTTGGCCGGGACGCACCTTCTTCCTGACACATGTTGTGTTTAGTGGCACCGAAGGGTCCGACTGCCTGGCTGGTTGAGATGACGGGGCCCGGGTGTCGGGAAGTCCGACTTCGGCTTGAGGGGCCGATGGTACCGCATGGGTACAAAGGGGCCGCCGTGAATCCTCCAGCGAAGCCTGGCCGTAGTCCTTCGGCGGTCCGCTAAAAGTGCGTCCCCTGTTGTTGAGTGGATTTTTGCAGTGTCTCTCGATCAAACTAAAAGATCTTTCTGTCACCGCATTTCCATTGGGAGTCCCGGCGCGGCGCAAAAATGAAAAGTCAGTCCGTCATCCCCATCACGTGGAAGATTCATCATGGCGGCACGCGGCACGGCGTGGTCTGGGAGAGTCTTCCTCCATTCTCGCCAACGGGGCCGGGGTGAGGGACAGGCTAACAGGAGCGTAGGTCGGATCCCACCGCTGCCACCAGTGTAAGACTAGAATGTTCCGCCCTGTCCCTCACCCCAAGGTTAATACAAGGAAGGACTCACACGGACACGGACTGTTCAACAGCGCAGTCTATATTCAACATGTCCAGAACTGAAGTGAACGAATCCGAATCCCGTTACCTCGGGGGTCACCGGGCTATACTACTGCCGTAGGGGGAGTGTGTACCATTTTGGCCTCTTACACTAGTATCAGGACTGAAAGTTTTCACATGCTAATTTTAGATCTACAGCTTCTGATATTAGTAGAGTGCCACGCACTATAGTGCTTACTGCACGGGCTTACTTCGCAGTCTTTGCCGTCTGGGAGAAGACAAAATTGGGAGACAAACGGTTTAAGAGTGCCTGATATAGACAAGGTATAGCAGATTATGGTGCTTGTTACATGGGCTCGCGTCGCAGGTTTGGTCTCTGTGTTTGAGACAAGACAGTATGAGGAAGCAGACGATTTTATCTGCCGGTTTAAGAGTGTCTGTGTGCAGGAACAGCCTATGGGCATTGGCTGCAAGTCGCTGA
>NC_049994.1:16957800-16985286 GCF_000003815.2 Branchiostoma floridae | reverse complement strand
GACGTGCGTCACTGTTTGGTTTATACCTTGGAGAAAAAGTGTTCCAAAAAATCCACTAGAGGGAAACCGCGCTGCGAACTCACTGCGAGCTAAATTGTGATCGGTGTAACCCATGCCTTCGTAATTAAAATATTATGCGAAATGTTGTAGTATGTCTGAAAAGACAGCAAATCACACAAAGTTTAGAAAAGATTATTGTTATGGATTTCTTTCACCGCTTGGTGAAGTTTTAGGTCGCAGTGAAGTCGCTAGGGTTTCCCAGTTGTACCCCTGTCACATTATCCGCGATCTTCGGGCGTATCGATGGAAGATCGGCCATATTTAAAATCGACAGAGGGTTGCGCGTATTTTTCACCTGAAAACCGTCCCTGTCACATATAAGCCATATTTTGTACCTTGTACAATTGTTGTGCAATAAAGTTATTATTATAAGCGATGCTCGGGCGATTGCAGCAGACTAACTGGAACAAAGAGCTCAACTTCGACGCTGACATCAGTTACGGTTAAAGACCACTCCATCCCTGACGGATAGCAATCCCAAATTGGGCCATTACGTCTGCTGAAGTCCGGGAAGTTTGGAAGATGCATGTCGAGTCTGTGGAATAGTAATCTCCAGTCGGACATAGATTTATCACCAAGGGACATCACATTCAAGTGTGTTAACAAAACACGTTTATCACCAAAAACTTACCTAGACCTTTTTAAATTGGTTAATAAATTTTCACATGGTATTGCTAGTCTCTACCAGACGGACTACACTGGCTGTTAAATGGAGAATAATTTGGCGGGGGAGTTTTGCTACTTAAGAGTTGGACGCCCGCACAGGGGAAATATTTACCTTAGCTTAGACCGACTATCCTGGCCAATTTCCAGATTTTTTTTTGCCGAATTCTACGATCACCGTACCCCCGTAGGAAGGCCTTGCGGAGGCTATGATATTGCTGTGAATTTAGACAATCATCACAATAACTGTAGATGTGTATATGTGCATATCCTTGGAGTTTGCGTTTTGAGACTATTTATACAGTCACAATACCTTTCCTCAAGACAATCTTGAAGATCTGCAGGAAATCTAGTAGCTAGATCTCAATGATAATGCGAAACTAGTCTCTTTCAGATTACCTACGCTGGTTATATGAAAAATGGTTGGATCGAGTTTGGCCACATTAGGAATTTCCAAAGGGGAGAAACGATTCCCTTCCCACTGACTCACTGCCATCTCCAATTATGACCACATTTTTTGCCGAATTCTACATGTATCTATAAATAGAGTTCGGCGACCTCATACCTCCATGAAAATTTAGAGCTTTCGTAACTCATGCAATTGACTAACACATTAACATAATTTATGCATGGTGTTGTTCATCATTGACTAACGTACACATGTCACAGTTATAAAATTTCCATTATTAATCATAAAGCGGTTTCGCAATTTTTACATAGATTATGCAAATAAGTTCCTCATTACCATATTTGGTATCTGCTTATATTCCACCTATCGTAATTAACATGTGTTACATGTATTGAGGTCCAGTTATTGAAAACAATGGAACTATACAATTTCGTCATTAATTATGCAAATTAAGTCCTCATTTGCATAACATGTATATCATTATGAACATCTTTGCCTAAGCTACCCGCATGCCTAAAATGCAGGCAATCCATCGTTTCTTTCTGCAGTTATCCTCTTTGGAGTGTCTTGACAAAAACACCCATGCAGTTCCACAATTAAATGTTAGGGAGCTAAAACTTGCCCCACTTTTTCATGACACCAAAAGCTATCTACCACCAAATTATCAAGACCATAGCATGTCTTGAACAAGAGATAAATTGAAAAAAAATGCTATGATAGAATATTCTCATTAATTATGCAAATGTACTCCTATTTTGCATAATTAGTATCTTATCTTGTAAAACATTGTGTAAGGTACCTACATACCAAAAATGATGAAAATCCGTTATTCCCTTCTTGAGTTATCGTCTTCAGAAGTTTTTGACAAAAATGCCCCTGCTTTCCCAAAACTAGACGCTAGGGGGCCCAAACTTACGTCACTTATTTCTGAGCACAAGAGCTATCTAAAACGTCAAAATCGTGACCATAGCTTGCTCAGAACACGAGATAGCAAACCCGGAAGTTGCGCTGCAGTACCAAGGAAAGCCGCTAGGGGGACTAAAATCTAATCATTTCCAGCTTTCATCACACCCTATTAACACACAAAGGATGAAACCAATCCACCAAGCCGTTCTTGAGTTATTTTGTTTACACACAGACAGACACACAGACATACAGACAAACACGGGGTAAAATATAACCTCCATGACATTTCATGGAGGTAACTACACAGATATCCCTGTTGGAAGCCAGTCAAACTTAGCCTGGGTACCATCCGGATAGTAGTTCGCTCCGGCGTTTATCATACACCATATAAATGTACAGTCTCTTGTCACTCTGACATTTCTTATACACTATATACAGTCGCTTCTCTGCTATTCCAGAAGCGATCATATGAGCTAACCATTACACTACAAAAAATGCATTTTCTTATTTTTCTTATTTTTTCTTGAACAAAGAAAACTGATCTTTCAGCAAGAATATTCTTCTGTATACAAGAATCCCTGTTTTGAGAAAATTCAAGAAACCAATATTTTTCTTGTGTCAAGATTCTAGTAAGAACTTTTTTCTTATCACTGATGGACGAAATCTTCTAGAAAAGTATTCTTGTGGTAAGAATCTATTTCTAACACTTGCATGCTGATGAATGACTTTCTTACCCCTAGAATAAGATTCTTGTGCCAAGATTGAGTTTCTTGCACCAGAAATACCTTTCTATCTCAGAGACAGAATTTCTTACACCAAGAAGGGCTTTCTTGCATGAAGATTGAGATTCTTTTACCGGAAATTACTTTCTGTCTCCAAGATTAAATTCTTACACTGAGAATGGCTTTCTTGCAATAAGGTTAAGGTTTTTGTACCAGAAATACCATTCTCCCTCCAAGACTAAACTTCTTGCAACCACAAACCTAGAAACTAGTTTCTTAAACTAAGATTGTCATTCTAATATAAAGAATACAAACAAATCAAATGTTAACAGTTATGTAAATACACGCCAATCATATTTATTATCATCAATATGTTCCATACAAGTTTTGTTGTGTTTTCCTCTATTACCCATTCCTTACCAAAGATTGAAAAAATGAACCATTTCGTAACTACACTTTACTTACTTGTCCTTTTACTCATACACATGATACAGTACTGCACACTACTAATTATCCTTCTAAAACCATTAATTAAAAGTTAAGATGTTGCCATAATTTGTTGCAATTATGATTGATGACTTGCAACTTGTCCTTGTTGAAAGCTTTTCCAAAGTTGAGCTGGGAACATCCTCTTTGTTCCAACAGGTTTCTGAGCCTAGAACAACACACAAAGACCATGGATGACCGCCAATTCCTTATATATCGCCCCCCTCCCCCTGTAAAGATCAAAATCTCAATACATTCCTTCCTTGCAAATATTATAGTCAATTCTTAGTATTATGCAGAAAATCATGCACTTTACTTTCATATTCTGTAATTACTGTTCGGCCATATCATTATACATCTACAGAAATACATGTAGTAGCTTTAGAAATCATATTCCAAACAAAGATGGCTAACATACCTGCATGGGGGAGGGGGGCGTCCAGCTTCTGGCCTTGGCTTCGGTAGCATTTTCGAACTTTAAAAAAGCTAGCCACATTGTTCACAATGTCCCAAATGATGCAGAACATTGTCATCACTAAACACACCATATTTGTTCCCTGTTATTGGAAGATCTAATGGCCTTAAGGCAAAAATTACAGCTAGAGAGCAGCACCTTCCACTCAGACCCACTCAGACTACCGGTAACATTCAAATGAAACAGCAAAGGATGATGGGAGTAATTTCCCATGATCCTTAGCACAGCTAACTTTCTTATTTCCAGAAAAAACAGAATTATCTTTCTTAAACTCTCATATTGTGAAAATAAAAGAAAATCATGCAGGGTCAATTTTTGTTTTTCATATATTGATGCTCTGAGTTTTTGCTAAGAATACAAGGATAAAATGATTAATTGTTTTTATTATTAATATAAGTATTATAAAGAAAAACAAGAATCATATTTCTTAAACTTTCTTGATAAGGAACATGAGAACATTGAAGAATATTTTTAAAGTTTGTTTCTGAACTTCTTGTTTTCGTATTAGTATGAAAAGTAATATTATGTTCAGAAAATTATTGTATCTTCTTAAACATTGCCAAGGAAAACAAGAAACATCTTTCTCAAAAGTTAATGGGTAAGTCAAAAACAGTCATTGATTGATGAAAATTTGTTGTAACTTAATGGGTAAGGAAAACAAGAACATTTGGGAACTTAATGCTAGTTATAACTTGTTTTGCAACTGCTTGCTTTTCTTATAATAGCAAGAAAAGCAAGAATTATGTTTCTCAGATATTCTACATTAAGACAACAAGAAAGTTCAAGAATTTTATTCTAATGAAAACAAATCTTTAAGAATAATAATCTGCAGGACAGATTCTGCCATATCTTCCATTTGATCAAACAAGAAGCAAATCTTGTGCAAAGACTGGAAAAGAAAGTTCTACTTTAATTTCTTGAACATTCTTGTCAGTGAGCATTATACTGGAAATATTTTCTTCAGTTAAGGAAAAACAAGAATGAAAATCTTCGTGTAGGAATCAACATACAAAGGTTTTATGGGAGGTTTCTTGATTTTTCTCAACCTTTCTTTATACAAGAAACTCTTTCTCTCCATAAGAAAAAACAAGAAAACAAGAAAAATAAGAAAAAAGATTTTTTGTAGTGTACCCGGATGGTTCCCAGGCTAAGCCAAACAACGCATTGAGCTTAGATATCTTCAATCTCTTTACGCAATTCTAAAATGAAGTTAGGTATCCATCCTTTCATCAGCGACGCCTTTAGCCTGGGTGACTGATTATATTTCGTCTAATACATACAGATGTCAACAGAAATCAGATTCTAACTTATGGATGTTTAATTTGATTGTATCTTTTCCGCGTAATGCATACCTCTGGTTGACTGATCACATTTCCGTGCGGAAAATGTGATCGTCATCAGCAAACAGCGAGGTGTTTGATAGGATCTTGGTATTTCCATTCCTTGCAACTTTTTATTATTCGGTGTGCATCACATTTAAGGTAAACCTCACACTCATCGAATAACCCATAAAAAATCAGTTGACAATGTTTATCATCATCACTCAGAAATAACACCACCTTACTGTCGTTTTGGTGGTAAATTACATTTATAAGTACTGAAGTCGTCATTGTCGTTTAGTTCCTTTGGGTAGAGTCGTAGTCTGCATAGACTGACTAACATTATTAGGTACAATGGAACATTTTAAACTTGCACAATTCAAAATACATAAAAAATTTTCTTCGTGTTAATTGTCAGAAAATTGTCAAATTTTTCTATCTCGGATTCACTGCTTGCATTTCTGTGTAGTGATTATAGAAATGAGTATTCGAAGTGTGTTCTTACGCGTTAGTATCATCATTGCTATAAGCATGGCTTAACCTGTACCCAGTATCATGGGAAATTGGGATCTACACGGAAAGCGGCTTGTCTACGTCTTGCCAAGCACACCAGGCCACCCCTACTCCTTTCGATAAGTGTGTTGGGTTCTTTTATTGCTTCGATGCGACTCTTCACCTGTGGTCTCCGGGTCCGGGCGCGAACTCGGGCCGCTCACTCCACGGAAGTTGAACCAGACGTGGAGAGAGGCAGAGTTATTTCGTAAACCACTGCACCACGCGGATACGATATGGCCAGCTTTATTGACACGACAAAAAGTGCAGTGACTTTCGTATGGTCAACTATAAACTACAAAATAGGGACACAGAGTAAATCTTTATACAATCAGTCGGGATTAAACGTGACCGCCATTTTCTTTTCTAATTAGAAAGAAGTCTTTCATTTTATTGTCCATCTTAGCATAATTTGCGGAGAGGCTAGAAGAGACTCGGAGCCATAATACGTCTGAATACCAGGCTAGCATAATGAGAGCTGTTGGATTTAAAGATAGTTGATAGTTGAATCTACTTCTGGTATCGAGTATCTTGACATGTGTGGTTCTGTGAAATAAACCAATTACAATTGAAGTATGTGTGTGTGTAAATCCTTCTGAATCCGGCTGCTGACAAATCAAGCGACAAATCAAATATAAATCAGCGGCACGTAAAACACGATAACGCCAAGCAATAACCAACTCATCCAGCCCATCTGGTTATCGCTCACGCTAAGGCATAAAGGCAACCTAAGCAATATTAGAGCGTTAAAAGAAGAAATATTATGGATAAGGCAATCTGTATGAAATCTACTGCACTATATTCCAACATTTACCTCAGCATTTCATACTTTGAGCGGTTAAAAACGGGGCAGAAACAAGCTGCGCTAGGATTCCCTAATCAGACTTCATGGCATCCTCGCGCCACTGTGGTATCGAATTTTTGCTCCTTGAATGTTGGTTTGTGCGTTTAGTACTGTTGTAGGCTTATCTCATGCAGACAGCTTACGTACAAATTACCATGTTGTCTTTCCATTGCACGTGATTTGTAACATTTTCACTGGCCCTATCATTTTGACAAGTAACGGCTACAGATATATTAGCAGCTTAACATTTCTGTTCCAATAATATGTAGTATTCTTGTAGGCTTATCTCGCAATAAAATGAAATTAAATGTACACAACTTGCGTACAAATTGCCGTATTTTCTTTTCCATTGTACGTCATTTGTAACATTTTCACTGGCCCTATCATTTTGACATGTAAAGATATATTAGCACCTTCACACATTTATTCAAATAAAGTAGAAGCGTTGTAATACAGGTTTAATGTACTGTTAGACAATAACAATGATACGTCTTCATAACAAATATAGACTGCATGCATTCGGTGAGATAACAGAGTAAGAGGGTAAAGAAATGTTCCATATCTACACTAGTTCATATCCACAATGCCCCCCCCCCTCTTCTTGAAACATGTGTAGACAAAGGTACAGTATAGTCTCTCAACAACGTCGTGCTTTTAAATCACAGAATAGACCTGAGCATTTCGTCCCACGTTCAATATGATTGTAGAAAGATAGTCTGTTCCAAATTCATACATGCACCAAAAGTACGTGACAGCTCCAACTCTTCTTCTTGAATAGTACCTGGCGCGGAATTATTTCAAAATATATGCGCCTTTTCATCAGTCATGTACTTAGCTGTGAAAAGACTGTCTGTATACATTTTGAGTAACCGAATCCATCGACGCCATCATATTTATCTCTCTTACTCGATAAGAGCCTATACCATTAAGGTAGTGCGTAGTTCTCACCATCTCATGTCCCATCTTTTCCCAATGTGCGAGACATCCTTTTAACTACACATGAGATGTGTGTAAGAAATAGTCGTGCCTTCATGTGTTATTCGTCACCATCAAGTACAGTAGGTGCATCATCACTAGTTAGCTTCAAACACACTTGTAGTCAGATGTGCAAAGGTTAGTTGTGATAGATCGTTCAGTGATACATAACCAACTGCTGCCTGTGACGCCGAAGTGTTAAGCCGAAGGGAGGTTATACCGGCTATATGCTAGTTACAGATACAGATACAGATACAGATGGACACCTTTGCAGCCATACTGCACGTACCTATTACCTAATAGTATGGAACTGAAGGGCGAATGGATGTCTGCAAGACTACCAGTTAACACCCCCTCGACATAATGAACTGGTCCAGGTCTTGCACGTCACCGGAACTTATTAGTAATATGCATATAATGTCGTGGTCGCGTATATAAGGATGGAAACCAGTTTGTGGGTTCCATATAGCTTTGCCAAAGGAGAAATCGTCTGAATCGCCCGCTGTGTATAAGATACCGGATGCTACTAGTATACTGAGTCGTAAATACCATATAGAAGTCAACCATGAACATCGATACAAGCTGAGGGAATGACAAGCCAAAGATGCAATGAAGAAACTGTCGTTCACATAAAAGGCCCTGGCATCACGACCATGTTTTGGTGAGTGAATCCTTTACGTCTACGTTTGTAAGATGTTGGCAAATGTAGGCCAGCCATACTGTAGTTTGTAGCGTTGTAGTGTTGTTGTATTGTAGGACATTTTCAGTTGGCTTTGACATCTTAGAGTCACCAGCCTGGAACTTTACGTTGCTATAATACGTCGGTAAAGGTAAAGGGAAACGAAGTGCCTTAAGAATAAAATGACGAAGAAGAGAATGTTGAAGGCAGAAATCAAAACGCCGGTTATTTGTGGACTGAAGAGATTAGTCCGCAAGTAAATGTAGCAGGAAAGACATATAAGCATACCGTCTGATTGTCCAACCTAAAGCCTCTGTCACACATAGCCGACAATGGTCTCCCGAACCTTTGAAGACGATTGTACGTTGGGAGTCGACAATGTCATCTGTGATCGGGAGTTGCTCAGAGAGGTTGCCCGCTGGTCTTTGAAAGTCGTTTGAGCCATCAAACTAAGAATTAAGAAAAATCAAAATTGGCAGTCATATTCTGTTTGGATTCGATCAGAGAAAGCAAACTAAAGCTGAAATAGGATTAATTCCAGGAGAGTGAATGGGAAAAAAATAATTGGCATTGAAGGTACTGAATGGGTGACAGGGGCTTCAGAAAAGAATGATGATGCATCCAACACTCAGATGGAAGATTTTTGCAATAGTCAATCTTTGACCCCTGTTAGGTTTCTGTTGAATTGAATGTCAGAAAACAAGTTTCGTTTCAACATCCACCCAACAAAATTTCTCATAGCAACTGCATTGCTCAATTATTGCACAAGATATGCCATCCTCGGGTTTGAAGCGCCCAAATTGTACGTACTCCTGTGTACTGTCCTGTTTTGCATCATACATGTATAAGAAGAAAAGGGTGAGCTACAACAGCCGGGATTCCAGCTTCCTGAAGGTGCACTCTCACCGGACGTGGGGCACGCTTGCGGCATTGCGGGGTTTGAAAGATACTCAACGAATTTCAGTGATAATGAACGAATTTTTTTACTTGTTGTGTCATTTGTCGTCTTCTATGCCATACTGTTACGTATTACGCAATATCTGAATGATACAACGGAGAAAATAACAAAACAGTGACGCAGTGAACGAACGCAGCAATGCCGCAAACGTGCCCCACGTCCGGTGAGAGTGCACCTTAAGTCTTAGCCCACAGGAAGTGTAACTTATCCCGTGACTATGCACTCTATCATCAGTGTCCATCTTTCCTATTACATGTCTTGGAAGATGTCCAAAACATTGTTATTGGAGCATGGCAGAGATCACCTTACCGTTAAGAAAACATCATCTCTAAAACATGCAATTAAGAATAAACTATCAATCATTTCGGAAAGATATATGGAGTAATACATTAAACTCATGGGGGGTACAATGTTTCTTTAAGACCATAGGGAATGCACGTGTCGTCTATATGCATTATTTCTTCCGTTTATGTATTGATTTATGATGAACCTTGTGGCATTCATTTTCTAGTCGATTAAGTTAATATACTCTGTTCTTTGAAATTGGTTTCGTTTTCATCGCTTGTAAAAGTCGGTATACTTAATTGTCAATTATTGCAGTTTAGTATTCTGTTAGACGTGACATGCATGTTAATGATAAGATGATAGATATACATAATTCATAACAATGATCTAGCGTGATGACAGATCATCATCATCGGCGTCCGCTCGTGGCCGAGCATTAGTTAATGTCAATCTAGCCTCATTTGCTGATTGTTGTTGGCAATGTCTTAAGTGGCTGCTCAGTCCCAGAGCAGTATGGAAGAGTCTGGGACACTTTGTGCAGGGCAGAGAGGTATACATAATTTATAACAATGATCTAGCGTGATGACAGATGGCACTGTACCAAACATGGAGTTCTAGAAAGCTTTTTCCTCTACATCTCACTTTCTACATAGATATCGTCTCGAGAGAAATCATTGCTAAAGTTTGGATCGATACTTTCTATTTTTGTTGCTAGCATAACAGATGTAAGATTTCAATGAAGTCAAGGATGGAGCAACCTTTGAGTCATAGATTCAAACGAATCTTATTGATAAAGAAGAGTGTCCTTGGTAAGAAACTAGTACAGACTGGATAAAAGATTAATCTATCATTCTCTTGTCGGTTTGAGTGTTCAAAGCCATACGGAGAACTAGAACCATAAAATGTTAGGAAAAATATATGATGTTGCTAGCGCTGCTTCCATTTCTGGTTCTGAAAATTAGATACGTTAGATCTTCAGACTTCCTTTAGTCTGTCTTAGTTATTGCCCTTATATTGGCTTGACTTGAAATTAAAATGTGGAATTTTCATGTTGGCTTTTAAAAAAAGCCATACGGAACATCAGAACCCTAAAAAGCTAGATGTGGGTGCTTCAAGGCTTCCATTTCTTTTTCTGAGAGTAGTAAACGTTAGATACAGTAGGCTTCCTTTGGTCTGCCCTAGTGTTTGCCCCAAGGTTTGCTTTACTTGAGGTGTTATCCAAAGCAATACAAAAGGGTACGATCGCTGCATGTGGCTGTTATCTTGGTCTCAGTCGTGTCGCTTGTTCAATAAAACGGTTACAGGTTGTTTCGCCACAATGTCAGTTCGTCATAGTTCTTTCGCCATAAACAAGTCGTTTTGCAACAAGGCTCAATTCATTTCGCCAACTAAGTCACAGTCATTTACCTGTTCAATAATATTTTGATCTGACGTCGAAAACTGGGAATAGCCTAATAATCCATTACTATGTCTACATGTTTACAGCAGTATGTTCTGTTGTGATGCTTAACCTGGTATCACGTCTATCGTGGCTTGGCAATACTCTATCCGGGGCAGATGGCATTGCCTGGAGCCAGAAGATAGTTTTTTAAAGATCTTCCCATGGTCTATAGCCATGGACTTTATGTTTAGATTTACAATATCGTATGTTACAGAGATGTTACAGAGAAATTACAGAGAGTGAAGAAAAGTGACGTATAAAATATTTGTCGTATCTACATTTTGATATGGTACGTTTTCCAATCATTATCAAGTTCATATACTGAAATTTGACAAGAGTTTATAAACTATCCGTTATAACGTATCCTCTCTGTAAGTGCTATTTGCTGTTTTTTTTACATGACCATCCATGCGTTATTTTGAGAAATATTTAGCAATGTGTATCAGTCTGTAGACATGAATACAGGGCCGCCGACGGCACCCCGCGGTGCCTTGGGCGGGGCAAATTACCCTGACAACGCGGACAAAAGCATAGCAACCGTACCTCCGTGCCATGACGTAATGTAAGTCTAATAATAAAGAAGTGCCATAATTGATATGATACAATTTCTCCACTTGTGCCCATAATTATAAGGGCTTTACGATTTTACACTCGTAAAAAAGTGTTCAACTTAGTCAACAGAGTTACATGACATGCCTGAAGATTTTCATTTAATCCACCATAGCAAGACGGATTTGATATGACCTGAGACGGTTGACTCTCGTACCTTTATGAGTCTTAGGTACGGTCACAATCTCCAGGATCTATAACCGTGTCGTGAGGTCGTACGTGTCGCACCTTACAGAAGGTGATGAAACTTTCACCATCTTCACACCGCACTGCACAAGCGATGGTGGTGGGGCATGCTGAATATTGGATTCTTGTAAGCTTGGTACATATTTATATATACCGTGAGAACTTTTAGATGAGTTTATGAAAAACGGTCTCGTCACAGCATATCTCTTGCTATGATGTCAGTCATAAATTGTCTGCAAGCTCTCACACATAAAAACGATAATGCATTATATACTCTGACGTCCATCAGAACACATTAAGATTACATATGTCTGAAACACCACTTAGATAGGTGCAAATGATCAATAACAAGGTCATATGAATAGATCCACTATATGTCCAAAAACGGTCTCGTCACAGCATATCTCTTGCTATGATGTCATTCATAAACTGTCTGCAAGCTCTCACACATAAAAACGATAATGTTCTGACGTCCACCACTTAGATAGTTGCAAATGATCAATAACAAGGCCATATGAATAGCTCCATTATCTGCCCAAAACGTAAAAAATGTATAAAATTGTATGGAGCAGAACCATGAATATGCTAACGATGACTAGATGACCATGAAGATTCTGTGCTATAAATCTGCAGCTATATTACATTAACTCACAAAGTCTGTGTCACGACAAACACTTTGCTATGATGCGTCAATAAGGCCTTATTCAAAATCTGTGATACTTTTGCGACTTAAGCTTACTTAACGATGTGTATGATACTCCTTGCACAGCAAAGTCTGTGCTGTAGCTTTAATGTCGACGATGTGAAGTACTACTGCTTACGTGTGGAGAATCGTCAACCAACTCGAGAAGCTGTGGATGGATTTTTCTGATGCTTGCAAGGTGGGTTGAGGTCGGGAAAATATAGTCAAGTTCGATATTGAGCCTCCTAATTCATAATTTCAGTCAGATAATTCCCGAATAACTTGGCAAGTTTACTTTAGATTCTGTACGTTTCTTTGGGGATACGTAGGACGTCAAACAGGCATCAAAAATCAAGAGGAGAGACTTTTATGAAGGTTAGACATCCAGGAAATGATAAATAGATGGTTCAAACTCTTCTTCTGGATGATATCAAGAATCAAGAGGAGAGACATTCCGACGGGTTCGTTGAGGCGTGACCTGTAGCATATATAACAAATCCCATTCTACCTCGCTGGACATTTCTGTGAAGCCCTCTTAACAACATCCTGCATTTCACTTCCATTAAAGACCGATCTAGGAGCAATGCTCCTGCGTTATGTCAAAGATACTCGAAGCTAAGTCCCTGAAAGAACTCCAAAATCTGTGAGCGGATTCATATGATATTTGGTGGATGGGTAGGGGTCGGGAAAACGAGGATCAACTTTGGACCTGTAGTTCATATTTTCAGTATGTTTCAGATTTTTAAAAGCTTCTTCAGAGATACGTCGGAATCTTCTTTTAGCCACGGGAATCTACAGGAGAAGGCTTCCTGCAGGTCCGTTGTACCGTATAGGCTTGACCCATTGCTCCTCCATACAGCAGACATCCCATTTAAAAGCCCTTTGATACATTTGAGAAGCCAGATTGATGACCTCTTAATACTCCACTTCAGTTCACTGCCCCAAAGAAGGAGTAATGCTCCTGCTTTAGAGCCAAAGGTGTGCTTTAATTGGTGCGCTGAGGATGAACTAAGCTCCTGAAGGGATTTGAAGAAGAGCTAACCTTCACAACGACAAAAGTATCATCCTTCAAATCCAAGAACTACTTGAACAACTTGACCTTGTAGGTCATAAATCAATATCTTCAATATGAACCACATCTCCAAGGACGTTAAGGGCACGGTGAAAGTCTCCTCACAGTTTGATATCGGAAAGATCGTGTAGTCTTTTGGATACTGTTGATGACTTTGATCTTGAATGTCCTGAATTTTCAAAAGGCATTTTACAATTTATACCTTCACTCCACTCCACTCAAGTGAAAATGAGTGCCTAGATTCTAATTTTATATTGGAAAATATAGACCCTCACCAAAATTTATAGTCGAAGACGAGAAAAATTATATAACGAAATTCACCACATCTTAAAAACATATCATTGTCAAAAATACAACTACAGATCTTCATCTTTCACCTAAAATTTGTCTGCATCGTTTTGTGCTCTCCGATCATCTCAACATTATCAGACAAAAAGGCTAAAAAAGAAAGCTAGTGAAAAATTCGCCTTTACCAGGCTCCCCATGTCGCTGAAAAATACTAAAAATGTGCCAAATAGTTAGATAATATGTCAGAGGAGCAAAAAGTACAATTGGTGCGTGTCGACAACTGTACTATTTGGCCGCCTAACTCTGGTGTGTTATCTGTCTAATTAGCCAATTTCCACTTTTTCCCAGTGGATTGCATGTTGAGCCTAGCAGAGACTGTGAAAAATTGTCTCCTTGCTGGATGTGAATGCAAAGATAGAAGTCAAACCGTGAAGTTGCGTGAACACTATCATGAGCTTTCCATGTCTGGAGTTCAATTTATGGTTGACTAATACTTTAACTTGAACATACTTTTACTTCTATCAGCCCCTACGCCGTTGGTATCTATTCTATTAATGTTTTGTGTAGCAGAAAGGTCAGAAACATCTCCCAGCTCACAGATAAATCCTGTACCTAATGCCCTGTAAGTATTGATCGCTGGTGGTGTCTAGGGTCAGGTGCTTTCATGAGAACCATCTCGGTGGAACGTTGCTGGAGCAAAGATCGTAATTTTTGTTGACTCTGAGGCGGGATCAAAGTTATTACTCTTTACGGACCCGTTGGGAAGGACTGCAAAGGAATGTTAAACGTCTTGTGTAAAACGAGCAAAAAAAATCAGGCATATGCTTGTGTCATGGGCCAAATTAAAGAATGTAACATTATGGTGTGAAAATCACACACGCGCACGGACACACACACAGACACACACACACACACACACACACACACACACACACATGCTGACAATGAGAGCGAGACAACGAACACGCATACATACATACAAACCAAATGACAATTAATCCTGAGCTGTGCATTTTAGAAATCTATGAAACATGGAATTTAATCATCCTACAAACCAAACGGCAATCAAAATTGAATTGACCTGTTGTAAGTTTATGGATCATGTAGAGATTTGTGAAGAATATTCTAGCTGCGTAATCCTTTGATTGAGAACTTGCAGAAACGGATTGAACCTAGTTTTGCAATGGAAGCACACCTTTTTTTCGTCAGCTAAAATGTAAATAGCTGTATGATTTATCATACGTGCATTGAGATGGAAAGCAACAATCCGTGGGAGCGCCTGGCGTAACGACAGCGTGTTCGGCTCAGGGCCTACAGGTCCCTAGTTCGAATCCTGTCATCGATCTTGTGAACGACCTTGGGAAAGGTACTTAACACGACTCACTCAGGAGAAAATGAGACATTGTTTTAGGCTAGGGACGTGCATAGGAAAGGACGTTATACGAGGGGCGTGCAATTAGTAATGGTCCTGACTAATTTCCCATAGCAGGAGATTAATTAAACTTGGCACAGTTATTAGTCTTTCTCTTCATAGGAACCACCCAGAGTTATGCATTTCTCCCATCGTTTGATGCAGCTCTGGACACCGATTTTGTAGGACACCCCTGGTTGGTCCTCCAACTGATGCCTCATCAATGGCACAAGAGGGACGACCAGGTCTGGGAGCTGTTTCCACAGACTTCCAGCCACGTTTGAATTCAGGATGCCAGCGTTTTACAAGGTCATATGATGGGGCATCATCACCATAAGTTTCATTTATTTCATCAAAAGTCTTCTTTGGTGTGCGTCCTTTCAAATACAAAAACCGGATCACTGCGCGACACTCAACTGGTTCCATTTCACACCTGGTCCATTTCGCACCTGACTAAGTTCAAACACCAGTAAATCAGAAACCACAATTAGTTCAGAGCTGTCTTTTGCAACATAACCCATAGAGATATGAATTATTACACATACAAAATTTCATATAGATCAGACAACTGGAAGTGGGTCAGGACCATTACTTATTGCACGCCCCTCGTATAAGGAGATCCTGTGTTCGGGATGAGCCACACACATGTACATTATATTATAAGTTTTATTACAAATCCTTGCTCAAGGGCTAATTGCAAGTGACAAAAATGACATACAAATAATGGTAAGCAGTATAGCAAACGACTACTCTAGCCTAACTTAAACTAGTTAAAGCTGTAACTTATTGGGTTTAACTTCTTTTTCTAAGACAGTGGAAAACGAAAGATACCACTTTTTCTGTAATGTGTGGGTTTTGCGATGTTAAAAGGAGAGTAGTATAGAAGAAGCTTATTTGCAAGTTCATGCCCGAAGGCTAATTGCAAGTGCATGGTATAAACATGAGGGATATACAAGTGACAATGAACAGTTATAAACAATATCTTACTCTAATACAAGTGTTGATTATTTCTAAACAGGTTGGGTTTGACTTCTTTTTTGGAAGCAGGGGGAAACGAAAAGCCCCACCTTTTCTACAATTTGTGGGTTCTGCGATTTCAAGAGAAAAGTGGCGTTCTGTTCATCTGTCAATGTGGGGAAGTTGCAGTATGTCTTTGTAGCTTCTATAAACAGAGCAATTCTTTCGGTTTGGCTAGAGAACCTACGCCACCTTTCGAAAAATAATAGGGGCATGCTTCAGTGTGAGATGGTGCAAATCATTCTGTCTGGAGTTCTGTCTGGTGATTTGCTTCACAGATCATGAGGGCTTGGTGAACCTCCGTCTCGTATCAGCCATACGGACATTTACATTACTCACCCAGACTCCAGGAAGAATAATGATTCACTAAGGGAGATCCTATTTAAACCAACCAAAAGCAAACAAACAAGTATCTTATCCATCATCTCTTGTCTCCTCGCACTTTCCACACGCTCATTTCCAACACGCTGAAGGTCACAGTTGATCAGCCCGTTTATCCACTCGTGAAAAGAGAAGGCTCTGCCTGAATGAAAAGGCTGTCTAGTTGATGGATCGCTGTCTGTTTGCAAAGCCCACATTTTGCGAAGTTCGGTGCCTCTAATTCACCGCGCGCTTCACAGTACCATTATTGAATTATTCTTACCCATTGTGCTGCTGGTGTGAAGGGCGGTTTACGGTATAACGATCCATCTCCCCAATGTACACTTTATGGAATTATGGAATTATTCTCACAACATTTTCCTGGTATTTGAGGGGCAGCCAACGGTTCACCGATTCATCCTCCTAATGTACGCCTGCTCTTTGCCCACTTATAATGATATTAGGAGCTTTGTGGCAATGGAATGTATTGATTGGAAAGCGAGCCGCGATGATACCTGCTAGATAAAGTTCAATAGTATGTAGTAAATGTAGCATTAGTGAAAAGAACTTCCACTCAAAACCTGAAATACCAAAAAACAGAGGCTCGGCACTAAAGAGCCACAAGAATACCCATAATCTAACTTTATTTTTAGTTATGATGTTCACGAACAACTCGACAAACCCATCCACAAATGGGACCGAAAACATAACCACCTTGGCTCGAGTATCAAAACATAGCTTTTAAGAAGCTTAGTATGCTTTTAGCAAGCTCAGTATGCAGCAAACGAACACTGCCCCACCAGTGTCTCAGCATTCCAAGAGTCTAATTCCCTTGCAATCCTTCCGATGTACAGGTAGATTTACGGTGTTAATCTTTGGATAAACCCGACGTTCCTTGCGTCACTAGCCTGAATAAATCACGCCGCTAGCGACGGTCAGGCCCCTGGAAGCTTTATGACCAATCATGTGTCATGTTGTGTGCCAAAATGGATCGTCTGTTAACATGATGTCGGAGGGTGTGGTAACTGGTTCCCGTGGTGACAGAGGAGCCTGTGTGTTCGTTTCCTAACACTGAGACGTACTCTGAGCATACTGAGTTTGCTAAAAGGATTGGTTTTCATAGTAATAGGAAAATCCAATAAACCCCCGAAGAAAGAGATTGCATCATGCTATGGTCACAGCCCTGCTATGGCTGTAGCCCTAACTTGGCCACGGATTCTTCCCGGTAGACTACCGGACACCGCGGAGGTACCTCTCGGTGTGATAACGGGACTAATTTTAACGCCGACTTAAAATCAAGACTGGGCCCAGGTCGTGCCGAAATTTAATCCGGTAGACACATGATGTCTTATGTAGGGGTCAGGCCCGAACCCGAATGCGCAGAATAAACATAAACCACCCGGCAGGACCCCCTCTTCCAATTGTGACCTAAGCATAACACAGGCTGCAAACGTCATGGACCAAGGCCACAGATCTCCTGTAACAGTAACGCAAGGCACCAGGCTTATTTCCCAGGATAAGTTTTCGACAGTCCTTGCAGCTCAGCTGCAGTTCCACGGCCCCCGCGAGTCAGCACACACTCGTAAATCTTAACCTAAAAAGTATCAAAGCCACTTCCTTACTCACCCACGCATATCAAACTGTGACTTTGAGAGCTTATCTTGTCTGAAAGATCTGCGAACTTTTCGTCCACAAAGCACTGCCTGTAGAGCCAAATCCTAAAGCTCGAAAAGAACCAGTGATCCTTCCGGTATCAAACTCTCTACAGTCTACAAATCTGCAAACAAAATGCTTTCAGGCTGCGGTGACCTTTACAAAATTATTGTCATTAACTTGTGTACAGGAATCAAATCACAACCTAAGCCAGGGGATTCTACATCACAGCTTTTTCGGCACCAAAGTAAATTGAAAGTCTTGACCTTCCATTTTTGCGGACACATAGACTCTTGCTACCCTTGATGATCGCTGCATATTTAGGACTGATTTTGGAGAGGAATGCAGTACAACTACTACAAACTAGAGTGGGACTATGAAAAGATGTCTGTTTTTTATAACTTGATCTTATCATCGATCAATCAGTGTAACATGCCGGCTTTGCAGTTAGACTATATATTATATCTAATAAACCTGTTACATCGAGCATTAGTTTTTCATACTCAACTCCAACTGTTGTTTAAAGCAGTGAGGACAGTTTAAATTATGTTTTGATAATGAATTTCACTCTACGATATTTTTAAGGGGGACAAAGTATTTCTATACTAGTTTGACGACTCTTGTGTTTGTACTCTGGCCTGTTCTGGGTTCATCCAAGGAAACTGATACGTCTATACTGTGAGGGTATAATTGTAACAGACAAGATCGAGGTAATAACTTTGAAACAATTCTTCACTGTCACCTTGTCCCTCCCACGTTCAATGCAACAGGGACAAATATGAACGATTGAATGTCATGCCATCAGCAGTTATGTAAGTCGTGCTGTGCAATGTCCTGATGTCACCCGGTATCAACTCACTTCTGGCGTATGTCCAGGCAACGTCAAGCTCTTATATCTCTGGAGGATTTTGTCATTTCCGAGGGGCAAGTGATGTCTATTGTACGTATGAATATATATTGCCTGTCGTAATAGTGGAATCAACGTGTAAAGCCCGGGTAAATGCTGGTGTAGGGAGGTGGCATGTAGATACTGATGGTTACTCCCAAGGAGGGCCGATCAAATGAATTATGCATGGTTTATTCTTTAACGCCTTTCCTGCTTCGCCCTTCACTAGTCTACAAGGGATGCGGCAACGTATCCATTCAAGTCATAGCCTTACTCAGTAGGACAATCCTCAGAGCTTTGGATGTCTAAATTCAGATGTGATTGGAACAAAGGGAAGCCACTTACGTAACCGTATGTATGCACAGTTTGCAACTGTAATCTTGGATGGATGAGCTTACTTTGAGATTTGGACGGTCGATTAAGTTTTCTGTGGGGTGCAAAAATTTTCCGCTAGTGAGAGCCGTTTTTAATAACTAATCAGACATGTAATATTGTTAACAGCTGGTAGTAAGCTATGGCAATTACATTAGATATGATCTTTCACGAAGGAATGATCTGACGTGCCAAGAAAGGTGTCAAGAGAAATAAGTCCCTCTTCGAAAGGGAGTCTGTCAAGGATTTATTGAAGAGTTTATAGCTGCGAGTCTCTGCCTCTGCCAGGTGGGGTTCTTCCAAAACTGACAAGAAAGAATTACACCTAATTTAGTGATCTTGATTTTTATTTGATAAGTCGGTGAAATCCAAATTCATGATCATACAATCAGGTATCAAGATACTTCATCTGAATATTTTTCATAGTACTCTCTATGTTTGTTTTTCTTCTGATATACAGATAGTTGCGCAGGCTCGACGTGTCCGGTCTGTATCATAGAGAACATAAGCCAAATTCATGTTCATGCAAGTTCATGCAAGCAGTTAATGAGATCATCCGCACATTTTTTTTCTTGTGTTCTGTATGTATCGTTCTTCTGATAATATACATATCGTCTCGTAGAATTGTCAGGACTGCATCATGGACACCATAAGTTGCTATTAAAAGCCACATTCCTGCTCATGAGATAGGTCATCTCAACATTTTCGGTTATCTGTATGTATCGTTTTTTTTTTCTGATATACAGATCGTCTCGTGGAATCTTCCTGTCGGGTCTGCATCATGGAGAACATCAGCAACATGTCCCCGCCCATGACTGCAGACGAGCTGTACGAAGACTTCGCTCCCAACATGACCGACTTCTTCTATCAAGACTCTGATGGCGAAGTCCTCTGGGCAAAGATCTTCCTGTGCACGGTGTACTCCATCACCATGCTGACCTGTGGAGTCGGGAATCTCCTGCTCATGGTCGTCATCGCCAAGTACAAGGAGATGCGGACCATCACCAACGCTCTGGTGGCCAACCTGGCGCTGTCAGACTTCTTGGTGGCTGTGTTCTGCGTGCCGTTTATACTAGACTACCACATCGTCAGGCCTAACCGGCCGTGGACGTACGGCGACGTCACCTGCGCTGTCGTCAACTACGCCAGGATGTCGTCTCTCTATGTCTCCACCAACGCACTGCTGGTCATTGCCGTCGACAGGTCAGCACTAGTTATATTTTTTACTTTTATTGATAATTTTCGGATCTTTACACATTCTAAGAAGTCGACATTACGTTCTGAATCAGATTTTTGTAAGAGATATTATGTTTGTAGTACCTTATCAATTTCAATTTGAATTGATGACTCTATAGGTGAAATGGTAGGTAGTCCCATAGCCTTCCTGATGCTGTGGGTTCCCATCCATGTCTAGCGCACTATATTGGGAAGTGGAGCCCAGCTCAGCTCCTCAGCTCATTTTGTATCCCCAACCGAAGTCAGGTACCAATTTTACACCCGAACGGAGTGAGTAGTGTAAAGTGTATTTCCTTATTGCATAAGATTTATAGCATGGCAGGAATTGAACCCAGAACCTCTTGGTCTGAGCCAATACCCTGCTGTAACGCCACACAACCCCAATAATACCATGGACATGCAAAAATATTGTGATAGGAGAATGGTCAACGTACCTAGTATGTAATACGTCAATGTCAACTGGAAGCCTTTCTGATAAAGTCCAAACTTTCAGATTGATTCCTGCATTACATGTCGCAGTAGAGGAGTTTCCATCCAAAAGGTCGTACTCCTGGACTTGATACTGATCTTTTGATGGAGTGCCTGTGTGGAGTTAAAGGATTTAAAGTCAGTGAGATTACGATGGCCACCATCCCAAACCGTAATGACACCGAAGTAAACTTTGATGGTGATCAGCGTTCGACTTTGACCTAAAGGGCAATGTATATTCTAAGGGAGTGACTATCATCGCGTTTACTGTGATTTATATATCTTATATCATGGGATCGAGCATACGATGGTGGCCCCTGGTCATAGTCACCTTGTGTGAACCTCACAAGGTCATAAGGGGCACCCATTTGACTCTTCATAGTAGTCAGATATACCGCCATGATCTTAGTCAGGAATCACCCAAGAGAAAATATCTCAACAATTTATTCACCGTTATTATTGCGTTAACTGTGATTTATATATCTTATCTCATACAGACAAGCGTACGATGGCGGCCCCTGGTCATGGTTACCTAGTGTGAACCTCAAAAGGTCATAGGGCACACCCATTTGTATGACACAGTCTAACTTTGAATGGACTCTTCTCAGAAACCGGTTATACCGCCATGGTATTAGTCACGAATCACCGAAGAGAAAATATCATAACAATTTATTCAGGTATATGCTCCATAATCCAAATTACATGAAAATTGCTCCTTTAGGCACTCCATGTGCAGTGAATGGGTTATCTGATGGAACTTTTAGATGATACCCTCGTGTAAGGATTACATTGATGGGCCTTTCCGCCAACACTGATGGCCTTGGGCTTATCGGGTACGGCAGGCACGGTCTGCTTGGTCGGCAGAATTAAAGACACTTCTTATAAAAGATGTAAGTTCTAGTGAGCTGCAGGTAACTGTGAAGCTAGATGATAGAGCGCTGATTTATATGCTCATGAAAAGAAGTATCTTGGAGTTCAAGGCATCTAAGGTTTATGATCGACTTAATGAAAACATCTTCTCAGTATTCTGAACAGCACTTGCATTCTGCATCCTGGCTTGAAGAAAAGTCCAATGATGTAATCGTAAAGACCTTTGATGAAAGTCTGTATGCCATATAAAATAATCTAAATGTCCTTAATGTATGCGATAAAGTCCCAGTAACAACAAAGCCCCTGTAAAAAGTGTCTGTCGCTAAAGACATAAACATTTTCATTGGAATTCGCCAGAATCTGATATGAGGGGACGCTCCATTTTGTCCTAGTTATAGATGCATCAAGTAGCCCAGTCCAACAGGCAGAGTGTTGGAAGGGTAAAGTACCATGTGTCTGTGTGCATGTACGACGTAGATCTCTTTCCCTACTTGCAAAGGCAAGGTACATTCCTTTTGTGCAATTCACATTGGCCCACAGGCAACGTCGACTAAACAAAACAACTGTGACCATAATGGTACTTTTTACCACCAGGAATAAAAAATACTCTTCTTTGGCAAAATGATAAAGACATGATGCAGACGATTGAGATGGAACTCCAAGCAGTCAATATGAGCTGAAAGGATGTAAAGATAATGGCCGATCAAGCCCTTTGTAACAACCTCACTGCCTCATGTATCAAACGGTGCGTGCGGGATTAATATCTTAGTATCATTTATAAGGCTTCCTTTAACAGAATGTCTCTCTATATATCTTAAACCTATAGAAGTAGTCCTAAAGCCCCCTTTACAAATCAAGAATTTAGCTCGGCCGAGTTGTCAGCGAGCTATAAATTACGCGGAGGTATGACCCTGATACCTACGAACAAATGGCAGAGTTTCTTCGTCGGCATTAGGGTCATACCTCCTCGTAATTTAGAGCTCGCAGACTCATCGTCCGATCGAATCGCGCCTAATGTGAAGGGGGTATAAAGGGGGCTTTAAGGAGGCTTAACCGGGGCTCGGCCAGGCAGATTCCTTGAACGTAAACACAAATGACCCGGCTCAGGTTTGGAAATGTGTCATTAGCCTTACCAGGTCATGGTGGCTGATCGTTGGTACACAAGTTTTTCGTGTTTTACCAAAACGTGTTGATCATGAACTTGTTACACAACTTTTATATCTTACCAGATACATATTGATCATGACTTTGACTTGACCAGATACGCGGTGATCATGACCCTGATATAGAGTGTGTCTATGTCTTACCAGATATGTGGTGATCATGATGGTTAACGTGATACTCAACGTTATTTATGTTATTACCAGATATGTGGTGATCATAACCCTGATATAGAATGTGTCCATGTCACCCCAGATACGTGGTGATCATGACCCTGATATAGAATGTGTCTTTATGTTACCAGATACGTGATAATCATGATGGCTAACTTGATACACAATTCCTCTTTGCTCCTAGAGCAATGAAATTGCTCTATCAAGATGGCAATTCTGTGGCGAAATGTCACTAGTAAATACTGCGTCTGTACAGAAAATACATGCAGTTTCTTTCTTCTTGTAAACAATAAAGCTGAATCGTTTGTGCCTTACCAGGTACGTGGTGATCATGATGCCGCACATCCCGCGGATGAGTCGCGCCGTGGCCACGTGTGTGGTGCTGGCGGTGTGGGTGTGCTCCATGCTGGTGGCCATCCCCACAGCTGTGTACTCACGTGCGCTGTACTATGTGGACTTCCACGGCACCTTCTGTGGGCTCGTCTGGCCTATCGGACATCAAGTCAGGTTAGCGAACTTTCAACTAACGATGTCTAAATGCGCGTTAACACTTTACTCAAGTACTTATAAGGTTCGTTTTGACAATTTTCAGCTTAATTTAAGTTTGCACCCGAAGAAGTCGTTTTGGGGGGTTGATATCCAGTTCCACAACGGTGGGTCAAGGTAAAAGCAAATCTTCTCCCCCTCACACTGTACCTGAACCAAGGAACAGGAGACGATTGACTCATCTATAGCTAGTAAATGAATGGTGAACTATGAACACGTCCAGTGTTTTTCACCTGCCAATGCTGTGATCTAGAAAGCCTGAAATACCTATCCCTTTGGTGCCTGGAAAGATAATCTTAGGTGAACGTTATCTGAGAAGACCAAGTCTTCGCGACACATTTAGAGACATTGGTTCACCAGAATATTATGGAAAGAGATGTCTACAGGATCTGGATGTGGCGAAATACTGGGAAACACCCCTCTTGTTGGGTTAAAAAGCCCAGGAACTGGTCCTGTGCAGTTATTGCTGGCTTCTCATGTGTTCAGTGACCTTCTCCCTGAACTTGGCAGGTTAGGATATTGGACATTGAGATATCTGATCCTTTGTTTTTGTGTGCAGATACAAAGCTTACTACGTGGCTGTTCTCCTGTTGGAGTTCATCATCCCGGTCCTGATTATGTCGTTCTGTTACATCCGGATAGCACGGCGTATATGGTGAGTGAGGGCAGCTGCAGACTACAGCTTAAGAGGGAGGACTTTTTGTTGTGTACAGTACTTGTTCTACCTATCGTGTATTTGAAAATATTCCTTCGTAGTTTGACTAGTTGGATATTTCAATCATGCTGCAAGTATTTGGTTGTATTTCTGAATGCCGTGCCTGAAAATCATGATCTTCAATCATCGGCGTTGAGAACTTCTTTAGATGCATACCCGGGAAGTTTGGATCACTTGGGACCACTCAACCTTATCATATAAATCAGCGATCGCAACTAAACTGTAACACTGAGTCCATTGATGTCCTTGGGGTGCCATTGAGCATCGTCAGTCGTCTGACTGGGCTCCATTCCCCTTGTGTTGTCTCCCACAGGATGGGTTCGTTGCCATTAGCTCAAGGTCTTTCACTCAGAGTTTAGCAAACTTCATTAAACAGATTTCACCATTAGGCCATGTTGATTTGATTATATGGATGACAACCTCTGGGTACCCCAACACTGATGCGAGCGTGCAAATAATACTGTAAATGTACTGTGTAAATGCATTTAAGTTCGCGATGATTTGATTTCGCGGAAGCGGGAAAAATGACTTTTCGAGGTGGATTTAATTTCGCGGTAACACCATCTACTGCAGTTTAATACCGTTTAATAGAAAAATGTTCGCGGTGGATTTAATTTCGCGGTAAAGTGGTTGCCGCGAAAACCGCGAAAATTAATCCACCGCGAACATTTCTGCATTTCTTAGTTCGCGGAGATTTAATTTCGCTGTAGTGGGAAAATGGACTTTTCGCGGTGGTTTTGATTTTCCGGTAACACCACGCACTGTAGTCTCTTAATGCCATGGAAAAATGTTCGCGGTGGTATTAAATTCACGGTGAAGCGGCCGCCGCGAAAACCGCGAACATTAATCCACCGGGAAAGTTTCTGCATTTACAGTAATTGGAAACAAAAATGTCTTCATGATGATAGCTAATTGGTCGGGAAGGACAAACAAATGGTGGGAACACAGAATAATAGTTTCTTTATTTTTCGTCCTCCACATCTTCTTCTTTAATCTTTGGACCGACTTTGTCATTCTTCAACACTAGTAGCCGTTTTTCGACATTTTTGTGCATGTTTCGGCATACATTCGCTTATTTTGCAGCTGCTTTGTACGCTTTAAAGTATGGTCAAAACATTTTTACGGCCGAAAATTGATGTGCATGTGGATGTCATCAATATAATCAAAATAACATGACCTTATCGTCTTGTAAGGTAAACGAAAAATAGAAATGTATACGTTTAAGTATAAGTATAAGTATAGAAAAATAAATACCCGCGACTATTCTCTGTACGTCTTATTAGTCGGGTGTCTGCTATATCATTGTTTCGTTCCTGAAATCGGGCCGGTCGGGCCGCGGCTTGAAAATGTGACGTATTCAGCCCTAATCGGATTTAATTGTTAAAATCATGTAAGGTACATGGCCTTTCCGTCCTGTAAGGTACCGCACCGTCCCCGGGCAGCAGACCGAGTCTCAGCAGGCCGCCATGCTCAAGTCCAAGAAACGGAACGTCCGACTTCTCATTGTCATTCTGGTAAGGACTAAGAGGATTCAGGACTTTCTAAGGATAAGCTCAAACCCTTAACCTAGAGACCTTACTGATGATATAGTAGGAGTAGGATGATGGGGGAAGCTTAAGTCTTAATTTGATGAGCACTTTGGCTTTCGTCTTGTATTGTAAATCCTCAAATGCATTACCAACATCATGAGTCTGTCATGTTTCATCCTTTGAAATTATATCGATTGGAGTAATTAAGAGCAATCTCAAAAGCATACCTAAAAATGCAGAACCCAAGTTCAACTTTCAAGTTGAAGATTAGGGATATTATTCGTCTACTATAGCTGTCAGGAGTTTACGTGTGGCACAAACAAATGCTTCATCTTATGACTAAAAGAGTGCTTCAATACCAACTACAGGTGATTAAATGGAAGTAGATTTGTGACGGTAATTAACATTGTAGAGATGTCCCCACACAAGGTAAAGTTTTTGATGCTTCTAATGCAGTGAATTCTTCCAGCATATTCATGTTCAATCCTTAGAACGTTCCATGACTGAAGAAAAAGTTGAAATATTGAACGCTGAGCATGAGCACTTTCTAAGGGGAGTGGAAGAGGCTGTATGCAATAAAGCACATTGTAATCCAAGAACAAGTTGTGTTGTTTCACGATGGATATTGACTGTCATGACGTCACACTTCCGATCACGTGACAAAGGCTTCGGATCATTATAACATTACAAGGAAAAATGACCTGATCAAGATGTTTTTGTATGTATATGGAAATAACATTTGAAATCTCTACATCCAGGTGATGTTTGTGCTATGTTGGGGACCGTATTACGGCTATGCTGTGGTGAGAGACTTCTTCCCCCGTCTTCTGGCCAAATCACGACTCAACATCACCCTGCACTACATCGTGGAAGCTGTAGCTATGGGAAATAGGTATGTATGTGGGCGTGAACCTGTACAGAAAACTTTATAACTCTGTTGAAAAAAAGCAAAGATGTAAAAGTACCGTGATCGGATGCCGATTCTGTAGATTACTGAACATTAGACAAAAATTCAGGAACGCGTCCATAATATAAAGACAAATTCGCAAAGTCCCATCTGTGTTGCAGGATCGTCCTTGCCTGACAGTAATTTGAAATTTTCATACTACTGGGCATTTAAGTTAGGAAATGCAAGATCTATCACTACCATACGGACACGAGGGAAAAGTTTGAAAGCAATAATTTCGTTTCGAGCTTCTAACATGTGGTCTTTCTCAGTTCCATTGACACGGTGGTCTACATCGCCATGAACGGCAACGTGAGGAAGTTCATGAAGAAGCTGCCGCACGACTGCTACACGGCCTACATGCAGTGGAAGAACCGCCGGGTCCAACCAGCCAGTCGCTCGGTCACCGGAGGCAGGCGGCCCGCAGACAGACGCTCCTCGACCCGGTCCGATAACACCTTCCCTCCGTCTAACTTCTCCAACTACAGAACCCGCGACGTGAAAGAAGTCTTCTGTATAGAAGATAGAGTGG